>NW_016809129.1:2391413-2394598 GCF_001698545.2 Rhinopithecus bieti | reverse complement strand
TTTTTTGAGATGGAGACTCATTCTGTCCTTCAGGCTGGAGTGCAATCGTGCAATCTCAGTTCACTGCAATCTCCGCCTCCTGGGTTCAAGCAGTTCTCTTGCCTGAGCCTCCTGAGTAGCTGGGATTACAGGTGCATAGCACCACGCCTGGCTAATTTTTGTATCTTTTTTTTTTTTTTTTTTTTAAAATAGATATGGGGTTTTGCCATGTTGGCCAGGCTGGTCTTGAACTCCTGATCTCAGGTGATCCACCTACCTCGGCCTCCCAAAGGGCTGGGATTACAGACATCAGACATGAGCCACCGTGCCCTGCCAAGGCTAGGAGTTTGAGACTGCAGTGGGCCATGATTGTGCCATGGACTCCAGCCTGGGTGACAGAGCGAGACCCTGTCTCAAAAAAAAAAAAAAAAAAAAAAAACAACCCAAAACCCCCAAACCAACAAAAGATTGCAGTTTGCTTTGTGGAGAACAGAACATATCCTCCACACAAATGGAAAGAGGAAAAGCTGTTTGGGGTTTCATACGAATCTAGGAAAAAGACCATGGTGACTTGGACTCAGGTAGTAGCAATGGAGTTGGCAAGAACGGGTAACAGTAGATGTATTTGAGATGAAGTGTTTGTGTATGGACTAGCTAAGTATGATGCTAACATTAGTGCAACTGAGTGAAAGATGGCGCATCTTACTAGTTTAGAAAAGACTTCACAAGAATGAGCTTTGGTGGAGAAATTGAGTTTGGTTAAGTTCGAGATGCCTATTAAGCATCTAAGTGACAAAAGGGAGCATGCAGTTGGGTGTATTCCAGTCTCCTCTCTTTCAGAGAAAGAAGAGAAGGTATGAAAAAGAATGATCTGGAAGAGTGAATGGAATAAGTAAATCTAATTGAAATATTGGACAGTTCTGAAATAACACATGAGGTTTGCTGTCAAATTTAGAGTGAGAGTAAATACCATTGTATGTTTTTCCCCTAGTTATGATGAGCTGTGTGGGTACAGGTAGAGAGTAGGTGGAGAGCTGGGTTTAACTGGAACTGAGGTTTTATTAGGCAGATACAGTGAAGGGAAAGAGGTCCTAGGAAAATATGTGCTTTGTACCAATTTGGATGAGGAAGGAAGTGAGACTGGGAGATACTACGTACTGATGGGGTTGAAGAATTGCTGGACTTACTAGAAGAAGTGAAATGGAAAGTCAGAATTTTGGTAAGAGATGCTTAGAATTACGATTTTGCTCATGATACATCAATTGCCAGCACAAAGATCCAACATATGACCGTGACAGTGGGTGATGGTGGGGGCTGAGCCTGTGATCAATGGATTTAAGGGAGTTGAGTAACTGAGAGGTCAGAGTATGGCATTAATCCCCTTAACGTGCATTTCAGAATCAGCAGAAATGATTGTAAGAGTTGTAGAGATCGACACACAAAGCTTGGAAACAAGTGTAAAATCTTCAGTGAATATGAATGATCGGGAGTGAGCAGGAAGATGGTTGTAAATGCTAATTCCAAGCAGCCTTGTGACTTTAGGCCAAGTCACTTAACCACTCACGTGTCCGTTTCCTCGTGTGTATAAATGATGAGTGAAGACCCATTTTTTTAAACCTGAAAACCTGGACTGTAGTAGGTATTGGAGGAAGCAAGAGTGGCTTGGGAAGGGAAAGATAGGGGATTTTCTTCGAGTGCTGTGATTACCTCTGCGTATTCTTTACCTCTGGCATCAGTTTAATAAACCCTGATCCAGGATGTTCTTCAGTGGCACAGTCACAAAGTTATCACCAAAGTCAAAAGACTACTTGCCAAAATCATGAATACTTTTCTGTTACTATAACCAGCTATGTTAAATTTGTCTATATTATTTGGTCTTTACTGTTATATTTTAGCAAATCTTTACTAAATCAAGTGACTTAAAAGACTTCCTAAAATAGCTGTTTTTAGGAATGAATTGATCACCCTTTATGCAAATATGGCATGATGAAAGTAGAAAGTAGTGGTAGTAATTCTGCATATTAAGCTTAAAGTGTGGGGCATTTACTATATTTTTTATGCAAATCTAATGGTTATAAAGTCTTTCAGTTGTTAAGGATATTGTAATTGATCAAGCAGTGTGTGTTTTAGCTGAGATTTATTTATAACAGGATATGATAGTAGGAAAATGAATCCATTTCTGATGAGATTTTTGCAATTTGTCCTTCACTCTTTAGAAAATATCACAATCTCATATATAAAGTATTTCTTCCTTTAAGTAGCTTCTAAAATGTGATTTCTAGCTGGGTGTGGTGACTCATGCCTGTAATCCCAGCACTTTGGGAGGCTGAGGCAGGTGGATCACCTGAGGTTGGGAGTTTGAGACCAGCCTGGCCAACATGGTGAGACCCCATCTTGGGTGTTCTTGGGGGGTGTCGCTTGAGCCCAGAAAGTCAAGAATGCAGTGAGCCATGATCACGTCACTGAACTGCAGCCTGGTCAATGGAGCGAGACCCTGTCTCAAAAAAGAAAAAAAAACTATAAAAGTAACAAAAGTTAGACAAATGCTGTTTGCAACATATGACAGAAAAAAAGGATTAATGCACTTACATAGGGCCAGGCGCAGTGGTTCATGCCTGTAATCCAAGTGCTTTGGGAGGCCGAGGCGGGTGCATCACCTGAAGTCAGGAGTTTGAGACCAGTCTGACCAACATGGTGAAACCCAGTCTCTACTAGAAATACAAAAATTAGCTGGGCATGGTGGCGGGCGCCTGTAATCCCAGCTACTCAGGAGGCTGAGGCAGGAGAATTGTTTGAACACAGGAAGCAGAGGTTGCAGTGAGCTGAGATCGTGCCATTGCACTCCAGCCTGGGCAACAGAGCAAGACTCTGTCTCAAAAAAAAAAAAAGAAAAAGAAAAGAAATACACTTACATAGATGAATAGTAAAACCAAGCACTGTGGTTCATGCCTGTAATCTTAGCACTTTGGGAGGCTGAGGCAGGAGGATGACTAGAGCTCGGGCATTCATGACCAACCTGGGCAACATAATGAGATCTTGTTTCTACAAAAAAAAACTTTAAAAATTAGCCATATGTGGTGGCACGCACCTGTAATCCCAGCTACTCGAGAGGTTGAAGTGGAAAGATTGCTTAAGCCCAGCAGATGGAGGCAGCAGTGAATATATATATATATATATATATACACACACACACATATGTGTATATG
>NW_016809129.1:2380137-2389355 GCF_001698545.2 Rhinopithecus bieti | reverse complement strand
AATAAACAATATATCCAGCCTTTGTTGTAATAAAATAAATATAAATTTAAAAAATGAACGGCACTTTTACCTGTCAATTTTCTCTTTAATGGTAATATGCAGGGTTGGAAATGGGACTTAATGCCACATAACATTTCTAGAAAGGAAAAAGACATTAAAGACTAAAAAATGTTTCTCCTCTTTGAGTAAATATTTTTCACTGTAGGAAATTAAATAAATACAAATACAAGGATGTTTATTAAATCTTTATTGATACTGAGAGACACTGGAAACTATAATATTCAACAATAGGTAACTGGCTAACTATAGCGTACACACACAATGGAATACCTCATGGATATCAGGAGTCCAGTGACGTGCGGATGCTCAACACATACATTATATGTTATGAACCCAATTGGGGAGAAAAAATGTTGTCTGTACATAAAAGGAAATATCCTAACATATCACATACTAATATATTAACATTTATTATTAAAATGTGATTATGATTATACTTTTTTTGAGACAGAGTCTTGCTCTGTTGCCCAGGCTGGGGTGCAGTGGCACCATCACTGCTCTCTGCAACCTCCGCCTCTTAAAGTGCTAGGATTACAGGCGTGAGCCACCGTAACTGGCCATCTTTATGTGTTTCTATGTATAGAGTTTTGTTTGTTTATAAACAGGGTCTCACTCTGTCACACAGACTAGAGTGCAGTGGTACAAACACAGCTCACTGCCTCCTCTACCTCCTGGGCTTAAGTGGTCCTCCTGCCTCATCCTCCAGTGTTGCTGGGACCACAGGCATGCACCACCACACTTGGCTAATTTTTTTTATAATTTTAAAGACAGGGTCTTATTTTGTTGCCCAAGCTGGTCTCGAACTCCTAGGATCAAGCAATCCTTCCACCTCCCAAAGTGTTGGGATTGCAGGCATGAGTCACTGAACCCAGCCTATAGAGATATTTTGAAGAATGCATTTTAGAAGTGGGATTCCTGGGTCAAAATTGATACATACAGTGCTGGCAGGTTACCCTCCCAAAGGGCAATACCAATTTGTGTAGTCTCAGGAAAGGGAATGTTTATTTTTTTAACACTTTCATTCATCATGGATATTATCAGTCTTTAAAAAAATTTTTTTGCTAAATATGAAGGTCAGAGATTTTTACTTCTTAAAGTCTATGAAAAGAAAATAAAACCTTAAAACAGTCACCATGGGTAGGTGGATTGTAATAATCAGCTGTGATCCTTACTGTAGCTGCTTGATGTTTTTAAAATGAATTCTGTTACAGTCATCTCCAGGCATTTTTCCAGTTAGATAGGCTATGCATTTATCTCTTTTTCCCATATCCCTCCCCGAAATTAGAGATTCATGTCATTTCGCTTCATCTGGGGAGTGCCTATTATCCCGTTAGACTTTCATTCATTCCCATGATGAATACGTCAACCAGCACAGTGCTGCTTTGCAGGAGGAGGACTTGAAGGGGATTTTGGCCTCCCCATTTAGGCTAGGCTTGCAGTCAAATTCAAAGTACAACTGACAGAAATTTCTTGCATATTTAAATTCCAGGCCTTATGCTAGACATTAGGGTTATGGAAGTAAACAAAACACACCATACTGCCTTCATTGGAGTTACAGTCTAGCCAGGAAGACATACATATTGAAGTAATTAAAGTCGGGTGGGTATGAACAAAAGGGAAGTTAGCAAAAACAACTATGGAGTTATAAAGCAAGGACAATAACCTAGTCTCTGATGAAGGGATTAGCCAGGCGAAAAAACTGTGTGCGAAAGATGGGAATGACCATGGCAAGAGTGAGAGTGGCACAAAGCCTGGCTGGAAAGTTAGGTGCTAGATCATGCAGGGCCTTAGAGGTCACAGGATTTCAGCCCGAGACAGCCATTGCAGGGCATTTAGTATGGTAGGGCATGATCAGATGTTACTTTATAATGTTATGAGAATAGATAGGAGGAAGCGTGTGGATACAAGGAGGCCTGTGGGATGGCCATTGCCATGGGCCAGGTGAGGGAAGATGTTAACTTAGACTGGTAGCAGTAATGATGAAAAGAAATGAATGGATTTAGGAAATACTTGGGAAATATGTCACTAGGATTAGGTGAGGTTTCTGGCTTGAGTGACTGCATAACTTGGTCCCATTGTGTTGAGATAGGAAAGCAAGCTCTGGAGGACTAATCCCTAGATTTGAGCTACACTGATTGTTTATAAACAGCGACCAAGAGACAGACTAGTTGGAGGATTTTTTCCATTGTCCCTTTGTTCTCTACTTAAGGCAGAGAACCTTAATCACCAATCAGATATTACCTGACCTGCTTTTCAGCTCTCTGATAAAGATGTATGAGAGTGGGTGTTTTTGCTTTTTTTTGTTTTACATCTTGTCCCATTTGTTTCTTCTTTCTCTCTGACTCAGTTCACCTCATTATAAAAAAAAATTTGATTGATACTTAATAATTGTACATATTTATGAGGTATAATGTGATGTTTTGATACATGTATACATTGTGTCATGAACAAATCAGAGTAATTAGCATATCCCTCATCTTAAACATTTATTTCTTTGTGAACATTTGAATAGCTCTCTTCTAGCCGTTTTGAAATATATCATGCATTATTGTTAACTCTAGTTATTCTATCGTGCAATAAAACTCCAGAACTTACTCTTCCTGTCTTACTGTAGCTTTATACCAATGGACTAACCTTCCCCGTACCTCCGTATCTTCTGGTAACCACTATTCTACTCTGTACTTCTGTGAGAACAACTTTTAAGATTCCACACATGAGTGAGATCATACAGTATTTGCCTTTCTGTGCCTGACTTATTTCACTTAATGTAGTGTCCTCCAGATTCATTCTTGTTGTCACAAATGACAAGATTTCATTCATTTTTTTAATGGCTGAATTGTATTCCATTGTTATTTTCTTCATCCATTTATCCCTTAATAGACATTTAGTCCTGATTTCATATCTTGGCTATTGTGAATAGTGCTGCAGTAAACATAGGAATGCAGATATCTGCATACTAATTTCATTTCCTTTGGCTATTTACCCAATAGTGGGATTGCTGGATCATGTAATTCTAAGTTTTTGAAGAATCTTCATCTTGTTTTCCATAATGGCTGTATTAATTTACATTCCCACTAGCAGTATATAAGTGTTCCCTTTCTTCATGTCCTCACCAGCACTTGTTATAGTTCATCTTTTTGATAGTAGCTCTTCTAACTGGAGTGAGGTAATATCTCAGTTGTAGTTTTGATTTGCATTTCCCTGGTGATTAGCAATATGAGCATTTTTTCACATATCTGTTGGCCATTTATATATCTTTTGAGAAAAGTCTATTCAGGTCTTCTGCCCAATTTTAAATCAGGTTATATATTTTTTGTTGCTGAGATGTTTGAATTCCTTATGTATTTTGAATAATTAACCCCTTATCAGGTGTATAGTTTGCCAATATATTCTCCCATACTGTAGGTTGCCCCTTTACTCTGTTGATTGCTTCCTTTACTGTATAGAAACTTTTTAGTTTGATGTAATCCCACTTATCTGTATTTGCTTTTGTTACCTATGCCTTTGAGGTTTTATTTAAAAAAACTTTTATGCAAATGGACTAAAAAATAAAAATAAAAATAAACCCTTGCCTTGATCAATGTGATGGAGCTTTCCCTTTATGTTTTCTTCTAGTAGTTTTACTGTTTTAGGTCTTACATTTAAGTCTTAAATCCATTTTGAGTTATTTTTTGTTTGTTTGTTTGTTTTTTGAGATGACGTCTCGCTCTGTCACCCAGGCTAGAAGATCTGGGCTCACTGCAAGCTCTGCCCCCCAGGTTCATGCCATTCTTCTGCCTCAGCCTCCAGAGTAGCTGGTACTACAGGCACCCACCACTACGCCCGGCTAATTTTTTGTATTTTTAGTAGAGACGGGGTTTCACTGTGTTAGCCAGGATGGTCTTGATCTCCTGACCTTGTGATCCACCTGCCTTGGCCTCCCAAAGTGCTGGGATTACAGGTGTGAGCCACTGCACCCGAAGGAGTTAATGTTTTTTAGTATGGTGAGAGATTGGGGTCTAATTCCATTCTTCTGCATGCCCTCCCACATATTTTGTTGAATAATTTGAGTGTTAGTTGTAGATATCACTCCTAAATGCTCCAGGTTGTATCTTGTAAGATACAATCATCACATTCACAAAATTTAATATGAATACCACACATATCTAGTGGGTAACTCGTGTTCAAATTTCCCTTTCTCATCCTAATGACCTTTATAGCTGTTTCCCCCTTTATTTTTTTGAGACAGGGTCTCACTCTGTCGTGATCTTGGCTCACTAACCTCCACCTCCTAGGTTCAACTGATTCTTGTGGCTCAGCCTCCCAAGTAGCTGGGACTACAGGTGCGTGCCACTACTCTCAGCTAATTTTTGCATTTTCAATAGAGAAGGGTTTCACCATGTTGCCCAGGCTGGTCTTGAACTGACCTCAAGTGATCCGTCCACCTTGGCCTCCCAAAGTTCTGGGATTGTAGGCATGAGCCATTGCCTCTGGCCTATAGCTGTTCACAAAACGAGGACCCAATCAAGGAGGAAGTGGTATATTTACTTACTGTATCTCTTTAAATCTCTTTTGATTTATCTAGAACAGTTCCTTAAACTAATTATTTGTCTTTTATGACATTGATAGTTTTTGAAGTATCCAGGCCAGTTGTTTTACAGAATATCCCTCAATTTAGTTTTGTCCAACAACTTTCTCATGATTCAGCTAGTAGTACATAGGCGATATTTTAGCCATTTCGGTGTAATGCAAGAAGAGGCACATGATACCAAGTTTGCCCAGTTATTGTTGGTGCTAGTTTGATGATTTGGTAAGCTGTTTTCTGCCATGATTCTCTACATTCTGTTCTCCATCAAACTTAAATCCAGTGGTTTTAGTATCCATTGATAATTATAGCCTGAATCAGTTATTATTTTTGTGATTATAAATGATTTTCTATTTCTATCATCTTTCTATACTTATTTGTTGGCGTGCTTTCATCTTCCTTTCCCTCTTTCTGACATATCCCCATTAGTTTTTTGAGCACTTCCTTTGTGGCACAAGTTTTTCTAGGCTTACTGTCTACTTTCCCTCTTCATTTTTATGCTTTCTCTGATGATTTCCAAGGAGGAGTCTTGACTTCTTAAGTGAGAAGAGTATTTAGAAGCCAGTATTTAGGTCTGGGTGTAGAACGTTTCCATCGTTCTAAAAAGTGTTCTTATCTCCCAGTCTATCCCTCACCCCTAATCCCCAAGAACATCTTATCTCCTGTCACCATAAACTGATTTCTAGAGTTTTGTGTAATTGGGATCAGGTATTGTGTACTCTTTTGTGTCAGACTTCTTTTGTTCAGCATGTTCTGATATTCATCTATGTTGTTTTCATCAATATTGCTGCATAGTATTCTGTTGTCTGGATAAACACAATTCACATGTAGTGGACATTTGGGTTTTCAGTTTTTGGCTGTGAACATTTGTGTATAAGTCTTTGTGTGGACATATGTTTTCATTTCTGTGGGGTAAATACCTACGTGTGGAGTTGCTGGGTCATATGGTTAGTGTAAGTATTTTGTTGTTTATTTGTTTGTTTGTTTTTGAGATAAGGTCTTGCTCTGTCACCCAGGCTGTAGTAAAGTGGTGCAATCCTAGCTCACTGCAGACTTGAACTCCCGGGCTCAATCAATCCTTCCGCCTTCGTTCACTGAGTAGCGGGGCCAACAGGCACACACCAGTATGCCTGGCTAAGCAAAAAAATTTTATTTTTGCAAATACGGAGTCTCACTATGTTACTTTGGCTGGTCTTGAACTCCTGGGCTCAAGTGATTCTCCTGCTTTGGCCTCCCAAAGTGTTGGGATTACAGGCATGAGCTACCGTGTCTGGCTGGCCTGCACTTTTTATTTAACCATTCTAACTGTGAAGTGTTGTCTCATTGTGAATTTATTTTGTATTTCCCCAATGACTAATGAGGTAGTGCATCTTTTTACATGTTCGTTGGCCATTAGCATGTCTTTCTGAAGTTTACGTTCAAATCTTCTGCTGTTTTGAAATTAGCTTTTAAAAAGTTATATTGTAAAAGTTTACTATATGTATTCTGGATACACATTCTTTTTTTGGTCAGATCTGTCTGTCTATCTATCTATCTATGTATCTATCTATGTATCTATCTTGAGTTTGGTTTTTCATTTTCTTTACAGTGTCTTGAAAGGCAGAACTTTTCGATTCTTTTAAAGTCTGGCTTTTTCTTCATGATTTGTATTTTTTGTGTCTTGTCTAAAAATATTTTTGCCTACCTCAACATCATAAAGATTTTCTTTTATATTTTCTTGTAAAGTTTTATAATTTCAGCTTTTGTATTTAGGTCTTTGATCCATTTCAAGTTAACTTTTGTGTGTGGCATGAGGTAAAGATTGAGGTTTCTACATTCTTTTTTTTTCTTTTTGAAACCAGGCTTTGTTGCCCAGGCTGTAGGGCAGTGGTGCAATCATGGCTTACTGTAGCTTCTACTTCCTGGGCTTAGGCGGTCCTCTTGCTTCAGCCTTTTGAGTAGCTGGGACTACAGGTGTGTGCCGCTACACCTGGCTAATTAAAAAAAATTATTTGTAGAGACAGGATTCCCCTGTTTTGCCCAGGCTGGTCTTGAGCTCCTGGGCTGAAGCAGTGCTCCCGTATTGGTCTCCCAGAGCCCTAAAGTGCTGGGATTACATGCGTGAGCCACCATGCCCAGCCTTTAAATTTTATTTGTATTTTTATTTTTTGGTTTATTTTTTCTATTTGTCTACCCAATTGTTCTAGCACCATTAGTTGAAAAGGCTATCCTTTCTCCATTGAATTACCTTAACACCTTTGTCAAAAATCAATTGATCATGGCCAGGCACGGTGGCTCAAGCCTGTAATCCCAGCACTTTGGGAGGCCGAGATGGGCGGATCACGAGGTCAGGAGATCGAGACCATCCTGGCTAACATGGTGAAACCCCGTCTCTACTAAAAAATACAAAAAACTAGCCGGGCGAGGTGGCGGTCGCCTGTAGTCCCAGCTACTCGGGAAGCTGAGGCAGGAGAATGGCATAAACCCAGGAGGCAGAGCTTGCAGTGAGCTGAGATCCGGCCACTGCACTCCAGCCTGGGTGACAGAGCCAGACTCCGTCTCAAAAAAATAAAAATAAAAAAAAAAATCGATCATATATTCAGATGCTTCTTGACATGATGGGGTTATTTTCCATTGTAGGTTGAAAATATTGTGAATTGAAAATGCATTTAATACACCTAACTTACTGAACATCAGAGTTTAGCCTAGCCTATCTTAAATATGCTTAGGACACTTACAGTAGCCTACAGTTGGGCAAAATTATCTAACACAAAGCCTATTTTATAATAAGGTTTTGAGTATCTTGTGCCATTTGTTGAATACTATACTAAAAGTGAAAAACAGAATGGCTATATGGATGCTCAAAGTACAGTTTCTCCAAAATGTGTATAGATTTTGCACCATCGTAAATGTGACAAATTGTAAGTTGAACCAGTGTAAGTTGGGGACCATCTGTATGTGGATCTATTTCTGTATAGTCTATTCTGTTCAGTGATCTCCATGCCTATCTTTTTTCCAATACTGCAGGTTTTGGTTACAGAAATTTTCAAGTAAGTCCTGAAATCAGGTGATAAGTCCTCCAACTTTGTTACTCTTGTTTAAAGATTGTTTTTGGCTCTTGTTCCTTTGCACTTCTATATACATTTTAGAATCGGCTTGTCAGTTTCTATAAATAGACACTGAGAGTTGGATTGAAGTTGTCCTGAATCTGTAGGTTAATTTGGAGAAAGTTGTCAGTTAACGCTATTGGCTTCCAATCCATGTATATACCATATTTCTCCATTTATTTAGGTGTTTTAAAATTTCTCTCAGCTATACTTTATAGTTTCTTCTGACAGGTCATGTACGTATTTGGCTACATGTATCCGTAGGCATTTCATAGTGCTATTGTTAGTGATATTTTTAAAAATTCACTAAAATTTAAAAATTTTAAAAAATATTTTTTAAAATTCTGGCCAGCTGCGGTGGCTCATGCCTGTAATCCTAGCACTTTGGGAGGCTGAGGTGGGAGAATTGCTTGAGCTCTGGAGTTCGAGACCAACCTAGACAACATGGTGAAACCCCATTTCTACAAAAAGTACAAAAATTCATCAGGTGCGGTGGCTCAAGCCTGTAATCTCAGCACTTTGGGAGGCTGAGGCAGGTGGATCACGAGGTCAGGAGATTGAGACCATGGCCTGGCTAACACGGTGAAACTCTGTCTCTACTAAAAATACGAAAAAATTAGCCAGACATGGTGGCAGACACGTGTAGTCCCAACTACTTGGGAGGCTGAGGCAGGAGAATCGCTTGAACTGGAGAGGCAGAGGTTGCAGTGAACTGAAATCGCGCCACTGCACTCCAGGCTGGGTGACAGAGCAAGAACAACAACAACAAAATACCTGGGTGTGGTGGCGTGAGCCTGTAGTTGCAGCTACTCAGAGGCTGAGGTGGGAGGATTGCTTGAGTCTGGGAGGCAGAGGTTGCAGTGAGCCAAGATTGCACCACTGCACTCCACCCTGAGTGAGAACTTGTCTCAAAAAAAAAAAAAAGAAAAAATTTCAGTTTCCAGTTGTGTGGGTTTTAAAAGAACCTACTTTTATTTAATTTGGAATATATAAAATTTAGCATTGTTCAGTCAAAACTAATATTTTAAAAGTAGTAATTAGTCCCATTTCATTCTTTTCTTTCTACCTCTTTCCCATCCATTGCCTATATGTAATAATCTTTGAAGGTAGACTTGCTTTGAAAGTTTAAACACACTAGAAACTCTTGGTCTCGCATGGCTCACTTGATTTTGAAGGGTAGACAGTTTGGACTCAACATGTAGCTCTTTGGAAAAAAAAAAACATGGGGAGGGTTTGGTACCTTTTCTGTCTCCCTTGAGGTAGAGGTGATGACCCAACACGACAGATTCAAATAAAATAGGCTTTTAAAAGTATACATATACAGGAGGTGAGCATGATTTCTGGACAGAGTTCTTACAGGAATTTCGGATGCATTTTATGTTTTCATCCTTGTGGGTGGCAAATATATATATATAATATAGATTGTATATTATAGATAATACAGATTTTTATATAGATTTATAAATTTGCTATATAATATCCAATTATATTTATGTAAATATAAATTA
>NW_016809129.1:2370509-2378198 GCF_001698545.2 Rhinopithecus bieti | reverse complement strand
CTCCCTCCCTCCCTCCCTCCCTCCCTCCCTTCCTTCTTTCCTTCCTTCCTTCTCTCTTTCTCTCTCTCTCTCTCTTTCTCTCTTTCTTTTTTTGAGACAGTCTTGCCCTGTAGCCCAGGCTGGAGTGCAATGGCACAATCTCAGCTCACTGCAACTTCTGCCTCCCGGGTTCAAGCAGTTCTCCTGTCTCAATCTCCTGAGTAGCTGGGATTACAGACACACACTACCACGCCCGGCTAATTTTTGTATTTTTAGTAGAGACAGGGTTTCACTGCGTTGTCCAGGCTGGTCTTGAACTCCTGACCTCATGATCCGCCTGCCTCGGCCTTCCAAAGTGCTGGGATTACAGGCGTGAACCACCGCGCCTGGCCAGAAGTCTTAGTCTCTACCATCCTTTGAGGACATAGGAGATCAAGAAAGCCTAGATGAGTTTGGGAGTTAGAAATGAGACCCTTGCATCCAGGTAGAACTCCTGAAGGGAGTTGGATGAGTCTCATAGGATTAATTCAGTCAGCTTACATGTGGCATGAATGGGAAGAATGAATACAAATAGGCATGGAGAGCCACGATGGAGAGGGAATGAAAATGAGTTAATGTTTATATTGAACTAATGTGTGACTGTATGTTTGTGGAAATAGTTTTTGGTTTATGGAGAAATTTTTCTGTAAAGAGATGTTGGAAATACCTCTGTCACAGCTGTGAATTATTAAGGAAATTAAGAAAATAAGTGACATTTAAAACTGTAATTTTGCTGCTTTGTTTCTACCTAGGAAGCAGAAAGCATCTCCTGTTACCATTCTTATCCCCAAGGAACGGTGCAGCATTGTGTCTTAAAGGTTTGAGTAGTTGTACAACCTGTTTTTACCTCAGTCCCAATGGAAAAAGTGTTGGGTTTTGTATTTCAGGCCCACTGATGTGGTCCAAAGTGATGACTCAGAGAATAAGAGGATGGAGGCAGGGTTGGTTGAAGGCTTATTGTAGGAAGACTCCCTTGATGTTGGGAAGGGTGGTGAAAACGTGTAACCATTGGCCTGCAGCCCCCATGATTGTGTGTGTAAGAATGACTGTAGGAAGCCTGTGGAGGCTAGACATGGAGGGCCTTGGTTTTGAGGATGTTTCTGAGTATCTCTATAGAGCCTGAGAGAAGAGGAAAGAACAGCTGGGACTGCATCTCAGGGGCCCCTGATGTGATGGTGGGCAGTGCTTGTGGTATCTTCAGGTGCAGGAGAAACAATGGTAACCATGACAAGCACCACAGTCCCCTATTTTCCAAGCATGATGAACTCCCCGAATTCTTATATGATCCTGGACAAACAGATAGGATGACGTTACTCCAAATAACAAGAGGGAGAACCCCTCCTTCTACACCATGTTAAACTGAATTTTCCATTAGCCCTACTAGCTAAGGGTAGATTGGGACCAAAGTTAATTTGACTAATAAAAATATAGAAATGAAACATTGTCTTACTACCAAATATCATGAAGCAAATTCATACCTACTCACCTTTTTATAATTAAAACCTATGGGAGTCAAATGAAAACTGCTTCGCAAATGATGCTTTGCAAAGCACTTTGCTTTTGAAGTATTTTTTAAATGATTAATTTCTCTCATTCCTTCTCTAATTAAGAAAAAAAATCCCATCCTCAAGTATATAACATGTTCATTAATTTTCAGCCTTATAGTGAAACCAGATTATTCTGGTCTCTTTTTGGAAATATATCTTTTTTTTTTTTTTTTTGAGACAGAATCTCACTTGGTCGCCCAGGCTGGAGTGCAGTGGCACTGTCTCAGCGCACTGCAGCCTCTACCTTCTGGGTTCAAGTGATCCTCCCGCCTCAGCCCCCCAAGTGGCTGGGATTACAAGTGCATGCCACCATGCCTAGCTAATTTTGGTATTTTTAGTACAGACGGGATTTCATCATGTTGGCCAGGCTAGTCTCAAACTCCTGTCCTCATGTGATTCGTCCATCTCAGCCTCCCAAAGTGTTGGGATTACAGGCGTTAGCCACTGCGCCAGGCCAGAAATCCAACTTTTGATAGAGGGGCTGTCTGTCATTTTCATTTGCCAGGTGATGGCAAGTGTTCCTGGCTGAATGATGCCTGCCAGAAATGTATTTAGGTATTTATTTATTTACTTATTTGCACTTTTATAGCACTTGTTACGCTCCTTATAAAGTTGAAAATCTTCATATATCTGGGCATATGGGTTATGTGGGGATTCTTGCTTCCTCCTTTTGTCCTCCCTATATGAGTATTTAGCTAGTGGAGAGAAGCCATATTGGATTTGTTTCTGTTCTTCCAGCATTTTCTACCCTTCAGCTTTTTTTTTTTTTAATTTTTAAGAAAACACAATGATATTTGTTGATGGTAAATACATTGTTATGCTTCTGCAGCTTTGAGCATGCTCTTCCTTCTGCCACTCCACTCTCCACAGCCTTTCCTTCTGGAAACCTGGCCTTGATCATTCATCCTTCTGATCTTGGCTTGAGTGTCACTTCTTCAGAACAGCCTTCCTTGGTGCCCTTTTGTCTGGGTTAGTCCCCCTGTTTTAGGTTAATGTCCTGTGGCACCCAAGTACCATATTTGTTTCTATCTGTGTCAGCAGTCTGAGTAGAAGAGAAAGCCCCCCTGGGCAGAAACGTACAACCATGGCTCCTTCCGGGCAATGTGGAGGACGTTGGGCTTTGGGCCAACATCCTGGCATGGCACAGTGAGCACGGCCTCTTCCCTAGACCGTAAGTTCCATGAAGCCAAGGGCTTATTTCTCTTGTCCTCCCTGCTCCCCTTTCCAGTGTTTGTGTTGTCTGGCACTCAGTTGGCATAAAACAAACTGAAGTGAAGTTGCAAATAAATGTTATTTTCACTAGTATTCTTGCCTTTTATTATGGAGACCTTCAAAACTCAGTTTTCAGTTACCACAATGGCAGATATTTTTTGACTCATAACACAAAGGTGGAGATAGGTGTGACCTGGGCCCTGTTCATAAGCGTGGGATGTAATTTGATTCTTAGCTCATTGCAGGTGATAAGTTCATTGATGAGGTTATTGGAGCTCAACTCCCTGATCACTTGAGCAAAGATAACACTGTTGAGAATCTGTTATTAGTTGCTGTGGTGAGAAAAACCAATTGTGTCTAACTGGTGTTCTGGTTTTACTAGGGTAGAATATATTTTGGTGTCTCCTGAGTATCTGAAGAACTGATCTATTTCTCGATAATGGGATCATCTAGGAATTTAGTCAAAGTGTGGTCAGCATGGTCTGGGAGCTGATTAGAAATGTAGAATCTCAGACTCCACCTCAGACTTCCTGACCCAGAATATGCTTTGTGTGTGTTTGTTTGTTTTTGTTTTTAGACAGGGTCTCACTCTGTTGCCTAGGCTGGAGTGCAATGGCACGATCATCACTCACTTCATCCTCAATCTCCCAGGCTCAAGCGATACTCCCACCTCAGCCTCCTGAATAGCTGGGACTACAGGCATGCTCTACTGCGACCAGTTAATTTTTAAAAAAGTTTTTAGTAGAGATGAGATCTTCCTTTGTTGCCCAGGTGAATTCCTGGCCTCAAGTGGTCCTCCCACCTTGCCCACAGAATGTGCATTTTAGCAAGATTTCTGAGTGATTAATGTGTCCCTTAAAGTTTTTAGTATATTGATTATATTTCACAGGCAGTTGAGGGTCCCCAAGGAGAAATGTTTGTAAACATTCATTCATTCATCCACAAAGCAAATATCTTTTAAGCATGTAATTTTTATTAGGCATTAGTGGTACTGGTCATAATAACAACAAGAATAATACAAGGAGAGTGGTATAATGAGCCAGGCATTTTACGCAGTATATTATTTCTAATTGTCACACCAACCTTGAAGGGAAGATGATATTAATTTTATTTTACGGTGAAGTTCCTGGGGGTTAAGTATGCATGACCATAACTCAGCAAGTGCATGATGGAGCCATGATTTCAGCCCAGTCCCATCTCACATGACTCCTGTCTTTCTACCAGTTTTGTCCTAGAAACAGAGGGTGTAAGATCTTATGCTGTGAATTCCTTCATAAGTACAAAGCTCATTTTTGGTCTGTGTGTATGTATATATATATATACATACACACACACACACATAAAGATGAAACATGATCTGTTTACTTATGTTCCAGGCTAAGGCTTCAAATAGGAAGTAGAGAGGAGAAAACAGAAACTCCTATGTAAAAATGTTAACACTTCTGTGTCCACACCGGATGTAATAAATGGCACAAAATACCCATTTGCCTCACAATCTTTTTGTGGAGGAGTAAATTATTTCAAAACATTGCATCTGAAAAGTCCCTAGAGAACTTTGCATTTCTCAATGTTTTGCAGAAAATCCTTTGTTTGACCTTAAAATCTCAGTGGTAATTTCAGGTGAAAATCAGAACAGAGAGCAATGTGATATGTGATATATTCATCTGCATGACTATGAGCTGGTCGCTGATTTCTCTGGCTCTCTGCTCACATCATTCACTAGGAGGTAAATAGAGAACACTGCTTTGGATGCATCTCCGTGAAGTGAGACAAGATTATACTTTTTATTACCAGTCACAAATCAACTTGCTTCACATCCTCAGAATGCTGCCTGAGGTCCTGCTCTGTGTCTTCATCTCCTTGTTTGCCTGGAGAGATTCCAGCTACAAGCCATTCACGCAATGAAATGCCTTTGATTTCTGTTCCAGAGTATTGGGACATGCATGCTTGCTGGGCAGTGAGCATAGTTTTCACAGTTATAGTCACATTTGCCAATGCTGCAAGAGAGACCATTTACGGTGTTAGCACCAAATACCCAAGAAGATTGTTTTCTTATTAGCCTTATTAGCAAAAAGAAAAAAAAGAAAGAAAAGAAAAAACCATTACAAAATATTGGCCAGTTCAGGTGAAGATGTTTGAGGTAAAATAATTCTAATTGTTTTAAAGCTAAAGCTGAGGAATTGGGCTATCTAAATGTAGCTTTAGGATTGCTGTCGGTTGCACGAGGTTGCTTTCTGTTTGCGAAGGAAAACTTGCCTATTGAAGAAATGCGGCACACAAGCTGTAATATAACAGGAAAGGAAGGCTTTTTGTGCCAAGAAATCACTCACGTGAGCTGGGATCCTTTTAACAAATCTGGTGGCAAGCTCTTTCTGAAAGCTTGAATGAAGAAGGAGAGAATCTAAAATTGTGTTCATGGCAACCACCCATCAGCCTTTCGTATGGAGTTTGCAGAGCCTGTCTAAAGCACAAATTCAGCCCTTGCCGTTCTGCTTTTGTGCAGCCAAATGATGGTACAAAGACCATCTGGCTAATTGGAATAGCTTCCAGTGGGTGGTGATGGTTTTGACATTTATAGCAAGTTCTAGATCTGACTAGAGATACAGCACGCCCCCCAAAATGAGCCGTCAGTACTTCTGGGGCGGAGTTAACAACCAGTGCCTCTCAGAGTAAGGTTCAAGTTCAGACCTGCAAGGGCATGTAGTTCAAGGAGGGGAACAAGCTCCTTCAAAGTTGTTTCTTCCCCTATAACCAAGGACTGAACTTTTCCTTTATCACGTTTGGCTCCACACCTTTTCTTAAGTAGTGGCCCCATTTGCAAATAATGTTTTACTTAGGAATTTTTATGTTGCTGGAAACTCAAAAGCTTGCAGCCTTTAACTCCCTGAGCCTGGGTAAAACTCCACCCTTCTTCATATTTGCAAGTCTGTTTTCTCATCCCGTTAACATTCCTCTTTGAAAGGGAAGCACACTGTTTCCATCTCAGCCCTGCATACTTGACCTTCCATAGCACTGATGATTTGAGAAATAAAAAAGGAAGTGCTGCCCCTGCATTCTTTTCCCAATTCAAGTCCTTTCTCAGTGAGGTCCCTTTGACCTTGACCTCTGGAGAGAATTCAACAAAGGCAAGAACTGGGCCAAGCATTAAGTTGGATCAGACTTCTGAATAGTGTCCAAAACACTATACTGGGGCTTCTATCATCCTGAATAAGGACCAAAATGACCCCTAAAATTTACTGTCCTCAGCAGCACAAGCATGATAGGAAATATGGGGGATGTTACTACTTTTTTCTTCCTTTTAAATAACTATAATATCCCAGGGTAAAAAAAAAAGTATTATTTTGTTCATATAGAAAGTGGTAGACATAAATCCTCCATTTCTACCTTCCTTCCTTCCTTCATTCCTCGCTTCCTTCCTTCCTCCCTCCCTTCCTTCCTTCCTTCTTTCCTCCCTCCTTCCCTCCCTCCCTCCTTTCTCCTTTTTTTCCTGAAGCAACAGAACAGTTTTGTTTGAAGTTTGCTTTTGCCATCATGAAAGGCAGATTTTAACTCTTCATCTGAATAAATAATACATAATTTTAGATTTATGATAAATTCTAGACCTGTCTAGGATAACAAATGTATTTTTATTTAAATATGAAAAGCAATCTCTGGAGAGCATTATGTGGGAACCATGCTATTTAAATATCTTTATGCTGGAAAGAATGTCTTCTTAAATAATTCCAAGCTTCCAACTCTGGAGAGTGAAGCCTTGTCACAGGGTCAGGAGAAAAATACTAAACTAGAAATCAGGAGCTGTAAAAGTCCTAGCCTCAATCTCAATGGCAAATTTTCTCTTTCTTTTTTCTTTTCTTTTCTCTTTTCTTTTCTTTCTTTCTTTTTCTTTCTGTTTCTTTCTTTGTTTCTCTCTCTCTCTTTTCCTTCCTTCCTGCCTGCCTCCCTCCCTCCCTCCCTTTCTCTCTCTCTCTCTCTCCCTCTCTCCCTCCTTCTTTTTTTTTTTCCAAGTCTCACTCTGTCACCCAGGCTGGAGTGCAGTTACATGATCTCAGCTCATGGCAACCTCTGCTTCCCAGGTTCAAGTGATTCTCTTGCCTCAGCCTCCCAAGTAGCTGGGAGTACAGGCATGCACCACCAGGCCCAGCTAATTTTTGTTTGTAGTAGAGATGGGGTTTTACCATGTTGGCCAGGCTAGTCTCAAAATCCTGACCTCAAACAATCTGCCTGCCTAGGCCTCCCAAAGTGTTGAGATTACAGATGAGAGCCACCACAAATTTTCTTTGTGGTCTTGGGCAAGTCATTTTCTCTCCCTTTACACCTTAGTGAGCTAATAGGTAAAATGAGGTGGTGTAACTAAGGCAGTGAATTTATTTATTTATTTTGAAATTTCCATTTTTATTTTAGATTCAGAAGGTGCATGTGCAGGTCTGTTACATGGGCATATTGTGTGATGCTGTGGTTTGAACTTCTTTTTTATTATTACTATTATACTTTAAGTTCTAAGGTACATGTGCACAACATGCAGGTTTGTTACATTTGTATACATGTGCCATGTTGGTGTGCTGCACCCATTAACTCGTCATTTACATTAGGTATATCTCCTAATGCTATCCCTCTGCCCTCCCCGCTCCCCACAATAGGACCCGGTGTGTGATGTTCCCCTTCCTGTGTCCAAGTGATCTCATTGTTCAATTCCCACCTATGAGTGAGAACATGCGGTGTTTGGTTTTCTGTTCTTGCGATAGTTTGCTGAGAATGATGGTTTCCAGCTGCATCCATGTCCCTACAAAGGACACAAACTCATCCTTTTTTATGGCTGCATAGTATTCCATGGTGTATATGTGCCACATTTTCTTAATCCAGTCTGTCACTGATGGACATTTGGGTTGATTCCAAGTCTTTGCTATTGTGAATA
>NW_016809129.1:2363485-2369731 GCF_001698545.2 Rhinopithecus bieti | reverse complement strand
CTTGAATCTATAAATTACCTTGGGCAGTATGGCCATTTTCACAATATTGATTCTTCCTATCCATGAGCATGGAATGTTCTTCCATTTGTTTGTGTCCTCTTTTATTTCGTTATTTCATTGAGCAGTGGTTTGTAGTTCTCCTTGAAGAGGTCCTTCACATCCCTTGTAAATTGGATTCCTTGGTATTTTATTCTCTTTGAAGCAGTTGTGAATGGGAGTTCACTCATGATTTGGTGCTCTGTCTGTTATTGGTGTATAGGAATGCTTGTGATTTTTGCACATTAATTTTGTATCCTGAGACTTTGCTGAAGTTGCTTATCAGCTTAAGGAGATTTTGGGCTGAGGCAATGGGGTTTTCTAAATATACAATCATGTCATCTGCAAACAGGGACAATTTGACTTTCTCTTTTTCTAATTGAATACCTTTTATTTCTTTCTCCTGACTGATTGCCCTGGCCGGAATGTCCAACACTGTTGAATAGGAGCGGTGAGAGAGGGCATCCCTGTCTTGTGCCAGTTTTCAAAGGGAATGCTTCCAGTTTTTGCCCATTCAGTATGATATTGGCTATGGGTTTGTCATAAATAGCTCTTATTATTTTGAGATACATCCCATCAATACCTAGTTTATTGAGAGTTTTTAGTATGAAGGGCTGTTGAATTTCATTGAAGGCCTTTTCTGCATCTATTGAGATAATCATGTGTTTTTTGTCTTTGGTTCTGTTTATATGATGGCTTACATGTATTGATTTGCATATGCTGAACCACCCTTGCATCCCAGGGATGAAGCCAACTTGATCGTGGTGGATAAGTTTTTTGATGTGCTGCTGGATTCGGTTTGCCAGTATTTTATTGAGGATTTTTGCATCAATGTTCATCAGGGATATTGGTCTAAAATTCTCTTTTTTTTGTTGTGTCTCTGCCAGGCTTTGGTATCAGGATAGTTGAGTTCAATTCCTGGATATCCTTCTTAACTTTCTGTCTCGTTGATCTGCCTAATGTTGACAGTGGGATATTAAAGTCTCCCATTTTTATTGTGTGGGAGTTTAAGTCTCTTTGTAGGTCTCTAAGGACTTGCTTTATGAACCTGGGTGCTCCTGTATTGGGTGCATATATATTTAGGATAATTAGCTCTTCTTGTCGAATTGATCCCTTTACTATTATGTAATGGCCTCTTCGTCTCTTGATCTTTGTTGGTTTTAAGTCTGTTTTATCAGAGACTAGGATTGCAACCCCTGCTTCTTTTTGTTTTCCATTTGCTTGGTAGATCTTCCTGCATCCCTTTATTTTGAGCCTATGTGTGTCTCTGCATGTGAGTTGGGTCTCTTGAATACAGCACACTGATGGGTATTCAGTCAGCATGCTGACTCTTTATCCAGTTTGCCAGTCTGTATCTTTTAATTGGAGCATTTAGCCCATTTATGTTTAAGGTTAATGTTGTTATGTGTGAATTTGATCCTGTCATTATGATGTTGGCTGGTTATTTTGCTCGTTAGTTGTTGCAGTTTCTTCCTAGCATTGATGGTCTTTACAATTTGGCATGTTTTTGCAGTGGCTGGTACTGGCTGTTCCTTTCCATGTTTACTGCTTCCTTCAGGAGCTCTTGTAAGGCAGGCCTGGCGGTGACAAAATCTCTCAGCATTTGTTTGTCTGTAAGGATTTTATTTCTCCTTCACTTATGAAGCTTAGTTTGGCTGGGTATGGAATTCTCAAAAGAAGACATGCATATAGCCAACAGACACATGAAAAAATGCTCGTAATCACTGACCGTCAGAGAAATGCAAATCAAGACCACAATGAGATACCATCTCACACCAGTTAGAATGGCAATCATTAAAAAGTCAGGAAACAACAGGTGCTGGAGAGGATGTGGAGAAACAGGAACACTTTTACATTGTTGGTGGGATTGTAAACTGGTTCAACCATTGTGGAAAACAGTATGGCGATTCCTCAAGGATCTAGAACTAGAAATACCATATGACCCAGCCATCCAATTACTGGGTGTATACCCAAAGAATTATAAATCATGCTGCTATAAAGACACATGCACACGTATGTTTATTGCAGCACTGTTCACAATAGCAAAGACTTGGAATCAACCCAAATGTCCATCAGTGACAGACTGGATTAAGAAAATGTGGCACATATACACCATGGAATACTATGCAGCCATAAAAAAGGATGAGTTTGTGTCCTTTGTAGGGACATGGATGCAGCTGGAAACCATCATTCTCAGCAAACTATCGCAAGAACAGAAAACCAAACACCGCATGTTCNCTTCCCTTTGTGGGTAACCCGACCTTTCTCTCTGGCTGCCCTTTACATTTTTCCTTCATTTCAACTTTGGTGAATCTCTGACAATTATATGTCTTGGAATTGTTCTTCTTGAGGAGTATCTTTGTGGCATTCTCTGTATTTCCTGAATTTGAATGTTGGCCTGCCTTGCTAGGCTGGGGAAGTTCTCCTGGATAATATCCTGAAGAGTGTTTTCCAACTTGGTTCCATTCTCCCCATCAATTTCAGGTACACCAATCAGACATAGATTTGGTCTTTTCACATAGTCCCACATTTTTTAGAGGCTTTGTTAGTTTCTTTTTACTCTTTTTTCTCTAAACTTCTCTTCTCACTTCATTTCATTCATTTGATCTTCAATCACTGATACCCTTTCTTCCAGTTAATCGAATCGGCTGCTGAAGCTTGTGCATGCGTCACGTAGTTCTTGTGCCATGGTTTTCAGCTCCATCAGGTCATTTAAGGACTTCTCTACACTGTTTATTCTGGGTAGCCATTCATCTAATCTTTTTTCAAGGTTTTTAGCTTCTTTCTGATGGGTTCAAACGTCCTCCTTTGGCTTGGCGAAGTTTGGTATTACCAATCATCCGAAGCCTTCTCTCAGCTTGTCAAAGTCATTCTCTGTCCAGCTTTGTTCCGTTGCTGGCAAGGAGCTGTGTTCCTTTGGAGGAGAAGAGGTGCTCTGATTTTTGGAATTTTCAGTTTTTCTGCTCTGGTTTCGCCCCATCTTTGTGGTTTTGTCTGCCTTTGGTCTTTGATGATGGTGACGTATATATGGGGTTTTGGTGTGGATGTCCTTTCTGTTTGTTAGTTTTCCTTCTAGCAGTCAAGACCCTCAGCTGCAGGTCTGCTGGAGTTTGCTGGAGGTCCACTCCAGACCCTGTTTGCCTGGGTATCACCAGTGGAGGCTGCAGAACAGCAAATATTGCAGAACGGTAGATGTTGCTGCCTGATCCTTCCTCTGGAAGCTTCGTCTCAGAGGGGCTCCTGGCTGTATGAGGTGTCAGTTGGCCCCTACTGGGAGATGTCTCCTAGTTAGGCTTCTTGGGAGTCAGGGACCCACTTGAGAGGCAGTCTGTTCGTTCTCAGATCTCAAACTCCATGCTGGGAGAACCACTACTCTCTTCAAAGGTGTCAGACAGGGACATTTAAGTCTGTAGAAGTTTCTGCTGCCTTTTGTTCAGCTGTGTCCTGCCCCCAGAGATGGAGTCTACAAAGGCAGGCAGGCAGGCCTCCTTGAGCTGCAGTTGGCTTCACTCAGTTTGAGCTTCCCTACCACTTTGTTTACCTACTCAAGCCTCAGCAGTGGTGGATGCCCCTCCCCCACCCTCACTGCCACCTTGCAGTTCGATCTCAGATTGCTGTGCTAGCAGTGAGTGAGACTCTGTGGGCATGGGACCCTCTGAGTCAGGTGCGGCATATAATCTCCTGGTGTGCCATTTGCTAAGGCCATTGGAAAAGTGCAGCATTAGGGTGGGAGTGTCCTGATTTTCCAGGTACCATCTGTCACGGCTTCCCTTTCTAGGAAAGGGAATTTCCCAACCCCTTGCGCTTCCTGGGTGAGGCGATGCCCCACCCTGCTCTGTGGGCTATCTGACAAGCCCCAGTGGGATGAACCTGGTACCTCAGTTGGAAATGCAGAAATCACCCATCTTCTGCATCACTCACACTGGGAACTGCAGACTGGAGCTGTTCCTATTCAGCCATCTTGGAACCTCTGTGGTTTGAACTTGTATTGATCCCTTCCCAGAGATAGTGAATATATTACTCAATAGGAAGATTTTCAGCCTCTGGCCCCCTCTGTCCTTCCCTTCTTCCTTTTAGAGTCCCCAGTGACTATAGTTCTCATCTTTATGGCCATGTATGCCAAAGATTTAGCTCTCACCTATAAATGAGAGAATGCGGTATTTGGTTTTCTGTTTCTGTGGGAATCGGCTTAGGATATGGCCTCCAGCTGCATCCATCTTGCTCTAAGGCAGTGAACTTAAACTCTCTTTTTTAATTTCGTTTTTTTCATTGTGGTGTCCTCTTGTCAAATACAATTTTACATAAACTCTAGTATGTAACAGATTAAAAACTATATTTTATTAGATAATTTATGAATTCAAACTTGTATATTCAAAAGTTAGGCAGTGAGAACAGAGGCTGTTTTGATGTTCATAAACAGTTGAAATGGAAGTTGCATTCATTTCCCAGGACTGCCCTAACAAACTACCACAAACTAGTGGCTTTAAGCAACAGAAGTTTGTTCTTTACCCATTCTGGAGTCTAAAAGTCTAAAATCAAGGGTTGTCAGGCCATCTGCCATCTAGAATCTTAGCGGGGAATCTTTCCTGGCCTCTTCCACCATCTGGTAGTGCCAGACTTGGCATGTCATGTGGCAGCAAAACTCAAATCACTCCCTTTATATGGTTGCCTTCTCTGTGTGTCTGAGTTATCATGGCATTCTCCTCTCTGTGTCTCTGTTTTCTCTCTCTCTCTCTCTTTTTTTTTTTTTTTTTTTTTGAGGCAGAGTCTCACTCTCTTCCCCAGGCTAGAGTACAGTGGTGTGATCTCTGCTCACTGCAATCTCCACCTTCCGGGTTCAAGCAATTCTCCTGCCTCGGCCTCCCAAGTAGCTGGGTTTACAGGTGTGCATCACCATACCTGGCTAATTTTTGTATTTTTAGCAGAGACGGAGTTTCACCATGTTGGCCAGGCTGGTCTCTAACTCCTGACCTCAAGTGATCCACCCGCCTTGGCCTCCCATAGTGATGGGATTACAAACATGAACCACCATGCCCAGCCCTGTTTTCTTTTCTTATAAGGACACCACTCATATTGGGTTAAGGGCCTTTCCTAATTGACTGTCACCTCATCTTAACTTGATTATATCTGATTCAAGTTAGGAATGCAACATATTGTTTTGGGGAACACAAATCAATACACAGTAAAAGTTACAGATAACAACTGCAGTGTTATACTAACATTATTATCTGACTTATTTTGGTATTTTGTTTGGTGGTACCATATTGAGAAAAATTTTGGCCCACAGTGATAATTTAAAATGGTAGTTTTGTTTTTTTTTTTTAAACATTTAACCATGTCACTTTGCAATCTCAATTTCAATTCCTTCAGTCAAATTGATCCAGAAGTCTGAAAGAACAGCATTAGGGAATTTATATACCAGTGTTAAATTACTGACAATATCTTTAAAAACTCATCTTCCTTACTGGGGAGTATTCACTTTTTAAAAGGAGTTGATGAATGGATTCCCGGGGAAGCTTAAATCATCATCATATTTGGCCGATGCTGTGTGTTCAAATGTCATAATAGCCTGAGTTATTCAATGGTGACTTTTTCTTTGAGACAGGGTCTCACTCTGTTGCCCAGGCTGGAGTGCAGTGGTGTCATCTTGGCTCACTGCAACCTCTGCCTCCCAGGTTCAAGCAGTTCTCCTACCTCAGCCTCCCGAATAGGTGGGATTACAGACACACACCACCATGCCCTGCTAATTTTTGTATTTTTGGTAGAGATGGGGTTTCACCATGTTGGCCAGGCTGGCCTCAAACTCTTGGCCTCAAGTGATTCACCTGCCTCAGCCTCCCAAAGCGTTGAGGTTACAGGTGTGAGCCACTGGGCCCAGTCTCAGTGGTGACTTTTGAAAACATCTTGTTAGTAGTATGTTCTGTCAGACGTTCCCTTGAGATTTCAAAAGAGTAATAATAGTTTTGTATTTTGAGTGTAAACTTGGTTTCAGTTGTGTTGCCGACACATTCCTGCTGTTGTGAGCAGCGATGTGGAAACCATTTACTGCCAAATGAGCCCATCTGCTGAATTAAAAATAGCATCTAGGTACTTCACCTGGTACAGCTATGTTCCAGAGATGTTTACTTACTGGGTTTTTTTTTTTAAAAAAAAAAAAACAAAAATGTTATTTATATTTTATTTGAAATATCTGTACCAGAACCTTGTCTT
>NW_016809129.1:2354042-2363251 GCF_001698545.2 Rhinopithecus bieti | reverse complement strand
ACAAAAATGTTATTTATATTTTTATTTGAAATATCTGTACCAGAACCTTGTCTTGAAACTATTAAAAATTTCAATATTAAAACATACATTCTAGAACTGACCATCCTTATCAGTATAAATAACTCTGAAAGGTGCTCAGTTTACAGGCAATGCCTTAATAAATTTAACAATTATGAAGCTTTACCCAACATCTTTAAAAATGTTGCAGAGACAACTATTCAGCACAAATACAATGACCACAAGCGTATTTCAGCAACTGCTTTATCTGAGCAAGTCTTTTCACTCCACCAGAATAGACTTGGTTGCATTTTCAACAAGTTACTCAATGGTATATTAAAACTGAATCTATAAACACTTTTTACCCCTCCAGTTGTATTTTAAATAATAACTCTTCTTTATGCTCATTTGTGTGGCTAAATATAAAAACAAGCAAAATACAGACATCAGCAAATCCACATTTTCATCCAGGTGAAGTGAAATTTAAATTTTAGTTTTGAAAAAATATAAGTTTTAAAGGAATTCATTAGATACATATTTTTGTTTTGTTTTGTTTTGTTTTCAGATGGAGTTTCACTCTCGTTGCCTGCGCTGGAGTGCAATGGCGCAATCTCAGCTCACTGCAACCTCTTCCTTCTGGGTTCAAGCAATTCTCCTGCCTTAGCCTCCCAAGTAGCTGGGATTACTGGTGTGTGCCACAATGCCCGGCTAATTTTGTTTTGTTTTGTTTTGTTTTATTTTTGAGATGGAGTTTCGCTCTTGTTGCCCACACTGGAGTACAGTGGCATGATAGCTCACCACAACCTCCGCCTCTTGGGTTCAAGCGATTCTCCTGCTTCAGTCTCCTGAGTAGCTGGGATAACAGACATGCACCACCACGTCTGGCTAATTTTGTATTTTTCGTAGAAACGGGGTTTCTCCATGTTGATCAGGCTGGTCTCAAACTCCTGAACTCAGGAGATCCGCCTGCCTCGGCCTCCCAAAGTGCAGGGATTACAGGCATGAGCCACCGCACCTGGCCTGTATTTTTAGTAGAGACGGGCTTTCACCATGTTGGTCAGGCTGGTCTTGAACTCCTGACCTCAAGTGATGTACCCACCTCAGCCTCCCAAAGTGCTGGGATTACAGATGTGAGCCACTGCACCCAGCAGATATTTATTTTGGATGTGTATTTTTGAATTAGATCAGTGATACCAGCCAGTATGATGTGGTCTCTCAAGGATATTTGCAGATACGTGGGGGCAGTTTTGATTGTCTTAATACCTAAAAGTGCAACTGGGGCTTAGTTTTTTAGCGCCAAGGATGCTGGGTGACTTGTACCTGTCCCACCTTAAATGCCAACAGGGCTTGGACTTTATCAGAAAATGAGAGTAATGATGTTTTTGTAAATGTCTGTTTATTTAACATAACCTAGATTTTAATAAGCTCTTTTTGATAGAATAAAGAGCTTTCATTTTCACATTTAAATTTTGTTCATATAAAATTTTTGTCGATAACACTGAGTAGTTCAATTAGGCAGGAACATCTGAGTTACTTACTTTTGAGCTTACTGTGTTTTGTTTGAAAATCATGTAATTTGGGAGGACTATGGAACTGTTGTGTAAGATTTCACTGCATGAAATACAAGTTGAGCAGTTTTAGTCACACTAAAAATGAAACTGCGTGACAGATCATTCTCATTGTACTTTCTTGCCTTCAAAAGATTTTCTGTGAAACTTACAGGCACTTGTTCTCTTAGCATATGATTTGTTAGAGTGGTGTGGTTGGCCAGTAATTGCGTAACAATGCCGGATTGCATTTCTCATCAGGAGGTGCAGTCTTGTTTTATTTATCATCATATTTCCTCATTAAGTTTAATTTTCTTTTTCTTTTCTTTTGTTTTTTGAGATGGAGTGTCACTCTTGTTGCCCAGGCTGGAGTGCAATGGCACGATCTCGGCTCACTGCAACCTCTGCCTCCTGAGTTCAAGCGATTCTTCTGCCTCAGCTTCCTGAGTAGCTGGGATTACAATCATGCACCACCAAGCCTGGCTAATTTTGTATTTTTAGTAGAGACTGGGTCTCTCCATGTTGATCAGGCTGGTCTCAAACTCCCGACCTCAGGTGATCCACCCACCTCAGCCTCCCAAAGTGCTGGGATTACAGGCCTGAGCCACCTCGCCCGGCCAAGTTTAATTTTTAAACCAATGATTCATTTCTGCTTTTACAGGTGATTACTTTATCTCACTAGAAAAAAAAATGTAAACATTCAAACAAAAAGTATCCAAAACTTATGATAAGCCTTAATCTTGAATAATTATCATGACATGTGTTACTTGTGTGCTTATTGCTGTTCAGCCTTCCTTGGCTTTCTGACAAGAGCAACTGCTAAGCAGAAGCACTTGAGCCTCATCTGGCATTTGATGAATTTGATTAATGTGTGCTATGGTGAGTCTACTCCCCTGTATAATTTTATGGGAGAGGCCATGTGCAAGTCTGAATTTAAAAAAAAGAAAAGAAAATGGCTCGTGAAGAATTATTACCTACTCAATACATTATATATATCCCAGAGATGGCTAAAGCAGCTATATTTCAAGGTCTGCAAAAACATGAAGAAGCTGGCATGGAAATTAACACGTTGGTAGTCTGCAATGTGTTCAAAGTTGGTGTTTTTAATGACACTTAAAAAATAGCTAAAATATATAATGACTGATTTCTGACCAGACTAAACTCTCAGCCTGTCTAATGTTAGACAGCTTGATCTAATCAATTTCATCCTTTTCCTTTCCTCAGTCCAATCTTGCAATTGCTCTGTCAGTTTCAGTTCACAACAATACCAAGCACAGACGTGGCTCCCTAAGATTTTCTCCTTTTCCCTCACATGGGTCCCAGTTCTAAATTCCCAAGGGCTGACACAATTGACATTTGCCATCGCCTGAGGAGGGACCACTTCCTTCTGTGGTCTTTCCTTGGTTGGTTTTATTGGGCAGTGAATGGCAAGTCTGTCTGTGTTTCTTTGCTTCACCCCAAACACCTTGGCAAAAATGAAAGCCTTCTAATTTAGCTGTGTCCTCCTTTACTTATGTCAGGAGGCCTGTGCCACAACCTTTGATTTAAAAAAAATTTTTTTGTTTTTTGTTTTTGAGACAGAGTCTTGCTCTGTTACCCAGGCTAAAATGTAGTGGCACGACTATAGCTCATTGCACCCTTGACCTCATTGGAGTGTAGTGGCGTGTGCAGTTCACTGCAGTCCCAAGTAGCTGGCACTTACAGGTAGGTGTCACCATGCCTGGCTAATTTTTACATGTTTTGTAGAAACAAGGTCTTGCTGGCTGGGCATGGTGACTCACACCTGTAATTCCAGCACTTTGGGAGGCCAAAGTGGGCAGATCACGAAGTCAGGAGTTTGAGACCAGCCTGACCAACATGGTGAAATCCCGTCTCCACTTAAAAAAAAAAAAAAAAAAAAATTGGGCATGGTGGCGCATGCCTGTAATCCCAACTACTCTGGAGGCTGAGTCAGAGTCAGGATAATTGCTTAAACCCGAGAGGCGGAGGTTGCAGTGAGCCAAGATCATGCCACTGCGCTCCAGCCTGGGTGACAGAGCAAGACAACGTCTTGAAAAAAAAAACCCAAACAAAAAACAAACAGACAAAAAACAGGATCTTGCTACGTTGCCCAGGTTGGTCTCAAACTCTTGGGCCCAAACAATCCTCCTGCCTCAGCCTCCCAAAGTGTTAGGATTATAGGTGTGAGCCACTGCACCTGGCCTTTTAACAAAATTTTAAATTTTAATTTTTGTGAATATATAGTAGATACATATGTATGGGGTACATGAGATAGTTTGATACAGGCATACAATGCATAATGATCACATTATTATGATTATGTAAATGAGGTATCTATCACCTCAATACATTTATTGTTTCATTATAAACAATCTAATTATACTCTTTAGTTATTTTTAAATGTACAATTAAATTATTATTGACTATAGTCACCCTGTTGTGCTATAATAAATACTAGATCTTATTCATTCTTTCTGTTTTTTTGTACTTACTACCCATTCCCACTTCCTCCCCAATCTTCCCCCTCTACCCTTCCTAGCCTCTGGTAACCATCATTTACCCTGTTCTACTCTATATCTCCATGAGTTTAATTGTTTTAATTTTTAGCTCCCAGAAATAAGTGAGAAGGCAAAGTTTGTCTTTCTGTGCCTGGCTCATTTCACTTAACATAATGACCTCCAGTTCTATCCATACTGTTGCAAAAGACAGCATCTTGTTCTTATTTTATGGCAGAATAGTACACCATTGTGTATAAGTACCATATTTTCTTTATGCATTCATCTATTCACAGACACTTTTGTTGTTTCCAAATCTTGTGAATAGTGCTGCAGTAAACATGCAAATGCAGATATCTCTTTGATATACTGATTTGCTCTTTTTTTTTTTCTTTTTGAGACAGCGTCTTGCTCCACTGCCTAGGCTCCTGGAGTGGACTTGTGTGATCATGGCTCACTCAGGCCTCAACCTTATAGGCTCATGCAATCCTCCCACCTCAGCTTCCCAAGTAGATGGGATTATAGGTGTGCAGTACCACGCCCAGCTAATTTTTTATATTTTTTGTAGAGACAAGGTTTTGGCATGTTGCTCGGACTGGTCTTGAACTCCTGAGCTCAAGCAATTCTCCCTTGGTCTCCTACAGTGGCTCACACCTTGGGATTACAGGCGTGAGCCACTGCACCCGAATGGGATTTCCTTTCCTTTGGATAGAAAACTAGCAGTGGGCTTGCTGGATCATATGGTAGCTCTATTTTTAGTTTTTTGAGGGTTCCAAACTGTTCTCCACAGTCATTGTACTAATTTACCTTCCCACCACCTGTGTACAAGGGTTCTCATTTCTCCACATCTTTGTCAGCATTTGTTATCGCCAGTCTTTTGGAAAAAAGCCATTTTAACTGGAGTGAGATGATATCTCATTGTAGTTTTGATTTGCATTCTCTGGTGATAATGGTGTTGAGTGCTTTTTCATATATCTGTATGCCTTTTGTATGTCTTTTGAGAAACGTTGATTCTGATATTTTGCCCATTTTTAATCGGATTATTAGATTTTTTCTTATAGAGTTGTTAGAGCTCCTTATATATTCTGGTTATTGATCCCTTGTCACATGGGTAGTTGAAAATATTTTCTTCTATTCTGTGGGTTGTCTCTTCACTTTTTGTTGATTGTTTTCTTTGCTGTGTAGAAGCTTTCTAACTTGATGTGATCCCATTTGCCCATTTCTGCTTTGATTTCCTGTACTTGTGAGGTATTATTCAAGAAATCTTTGCCCAGACTGGTGTCCTGGAGAGTTTCCCAATGTTCTCTCTCTCTTTATTATTATTATTATTATTATTATAATACATCATAGTATTTAAAATATTTTCTTTTAGTAGTTTCATAGTTTGAGATCTTAGATTTCAGTCTTTAATTCATTTTGATTTCATTTTTGTATATGGAGAAAGATAGGGGCGTAGTTTCATTCTTCTGCATGTAGAAATCCAGTTTTCCCCACACCATTTATTGAGGAGATTGCCCTTTCCCCAATGTATGTTCTTTGTACCTTGTCAAAAATGAGTTCACTGTAGATGTATGGATTTGTTTTGGGATTCTCTGTTCCGTCCTATTGGTCTATGTGTCCGTTTTTATGCCAGTACAATGCTGTTTTGGTTACTGTAGCTCTGTAGAAGTTAGGTAATATGATTCTTCTAGTTTTATTCTTTTTGCTTAAAATTTTCTGGGTTTTTTGTGGTTCCATATAAATTTTAGGATTGTTTTACTTTTTTTTTTGCTCTTTTTGAGACAGGGTCTCACTCTGTCACCCAGGCTAAAGTGCAGTGGTATAATCTCAGCTCACTGCAACCTCTGCCTCCTGGGCTGGGGTGATCCTCCCACTTCAGCCTTCCAAATATCTGGGACTACAGGCCTGTGCCACCATACCCAGCTAATTTTTGTAATTTTTTTTTTTTTAGTAGAAAGGAGGTTTTTCCATGTTGCCCAGGTTGTAATTTAGGTTTGTTTTTTCTTTTTCTATGAAGAATGTCATTGGTATTTTGATAGGGATTGCACTGAGTTTGTAGATTGCTCGGGTAGTATGGACTTTTTAACAATATTGATTCTTCCAATCTATGAACATGGAATATCTTTCCACTTTTTGATGTCCTCTTCAATTTCTTGCATCAGTGTTTTATAGTTTTCATTATAGAGATCTTTCATTTCTTTGGTTTAAATATTTAATTTTATTTGTGGCTATTGTAAATGGGATTACTTTGTTGATTTCTTTTTCAGATTTCACTGTTGGCATATAGAAATGCTACTGATTTTGGTATGTTTATTTTTTTTCCTGTAACTTTATTGAATGTATTTAATAGCTTTTTGGTTGAGTCCTTAGGCTTTTCCAAATATAAAGATATCATCTGCAAGCAAAGGTAATTTGACTTCTGCCTTCCAATTTGGATGATCTTTATTTATTTCTCTTGTCTGATGCCTCCAGTGCTATGTCAAATAACAGCGGTGAAAGTGGGCATCCTTGTCGTGTTCCAGATCTTAGAGAAAAGGCTTTCAGTCTTTCCTCATTCAATATGATACTAACTGTGGGTCTGTCATATATGGCTTTTATTGTATTGAGATATGTTCCTTCTATATCCAGTTATATAAGGGTTTTATCATGAAGGGATGTTGAATTTTATCAAGTGCTTTTTCAACATCAGTTGAAAGTATCATATGGTTTTTGTCTTTCAATCTGTTCATATGATGTATCCCACTGATTGATTTCTATATGTTGAACTATCCTTAAATCTCTGGAATAAATTGCACTTGTTAATGATGAATGGTCTTTTGAATGTGTTGTTGAATTAGTATTTTGTTGAGGATTTTCACATCAATGTTTATCAGAGATATTGACCTATAGTTTTCTTTTTAAATGTGTAATTGTCTGGTTTTGGTATCAGGGTAATACTGGCCTTGTGGAATGAGCTTGGAAGTATTCCTTCCTCCTTTGTTTTTTGGAATAGTTTGAGTAGGATTGATGTTAGTTCTTCTTCTTTTTTTTCTTTCCTCCCCTCCCTGTCCCTCACCAATCCCCTGCCCTGCTCAGATGTTAATTTTTCTTTAAATGTTTGGTCAAATTCAGCAGTGAATCCACTGGGTCCTGGTCTTTTCTTTGCTGGGAGACCTTTTATTATGAATTGCTTTAATCTCATTACTTGTTATTGGTCTGTTCAGGTTTTGGGTTTCTTCATGGTTTAATCTTGGTAGGTTGTAAGTGTCTAGGAATTTATAAATTTCTTCTAGGTTTTCCTATTTATTTATTTATTTTTAATTATTTATCCATTTTTTTTTTTTAATTTCCATAGGTTTTTAGGGAACATATGGTATTTGGTTTCATGAGTAAGTTCTTAAGTGGTGATCTGTGAGATTTTGGTGCACCCATCACCTGAGCAGTATACACTGAACCCCGTTTGTAGTCTTTTATTCCTCACCCACTTTCCACCCTTCCCCCCTGAGTCCCCAAAGTCCACTGTGTCATTCTTATGCCTTTGCATTCTCATAGCTTAGCTCTCACTTATGAGTGAGAACATACAATGTTTGGCTTTCCATTCCCGAGTTACTTCACTTAGATTAATAGTCTCCAATCTATCCAGGTTGCTGTGAATGCCATTAATTCATTCCTTTTTATGGCTGAGTAGTATTCCATTGTATATATATATACCACAGTTTTTTTATCCATGCTAAAATGTGTGTGCCAATCAATGAAAATTTGTAGCTTAAAAGACTACAAAACAAGAGCTCTGGCCCTCTTGCCTCCCCACTTCAAAACAATGAGAACTTACAATTTAAACTCACAAAGCTTATAAAACCTATTACTAATGAGACATGAAACATACAGAATCTTGAGAAAAACATAGCTCAAGGTAAAAAAGGCCTTACTTGCATATATAATATTAATCCTGGCAATAGAAGGGGAACAAAAGATTGTAGCACTAAAATTAAGAGAAAATCCAACATGAATTAAACTTTATTAAATAAGATAATGAGGAAAAGTTTATTGGTACCACTTTCAGTAATACCAGATAGTCTATTTTTTTGAGAATAAGTGGAAAACTAGACAGAGTAAAAACAAAGTATGCTCGCTGGGCGTGGTTGCTTGCTCACATCTGTTAATCTCAGCACTTTGGGAGGCTGAGGCAGGCAGATCACTTGAGATCAAGAGTTCCAGCCCAGCCTGGCCAACATGGTGAAACTCCATGTCTACTAAAAATACAAAAATTAGTTGGGTGTGGTGGTGCATGCCTGTATTTCCAGCTACTTGGGAGGCAGAGGCATGAGAATTGGTTGAACCCAGGAGGTGGAGGTTGCAGTGAGCCCAGATCACACCACTGCACTCCAGACTGGGCGATGGAGTGAGACTCTGTCTAAAAAAAAAAAAAAAAAAAAGGAAAAGGAAGTATGCTTGATAGCAATGGAGAGCTAATGAGGCAGTAAAGGAATTATGGGACCAAGATTCAGGAAAAGGAAATTCAAACAGCTGAACCCAACATTGCAACATTGTGACATTTTTTCCCTGAAAGCATCAGTGGATTCCAGAAGGGACAGCTGAGAGGCTAAACAGAGAATTGACCCTCTTGTGAGGTTGGTAGGACACAAATTGCAGTCCAGATCCACTGAGGGGGATGCCCCGCAAGCTTTGAGTCAGAGCCTAAAGAGCTACACAAGAAGACTAAGGTCCAACCAGAAGTGGAATAGTTCTTGTAGAGAATGAAGCCCAGGTTTTAATAATCTCAATTTCTGATAAATTAACATGATTAGGTATTGCTGTTGTCTATAGCCTTATGTCTATGGCAAATGTAAAATTTTCTTTGGGGGAAGATAAAATTATTTTAAGCCTTAAATAATTTTTGCAGTTTTTTACATATATGATGTCTTGCACTTAATCACAAATAACTGGTAGACACACAGAAGGCAAGACAATGTGAGTGAAAAACAAGAGACACAATAGACAATATCACTGGGCTCACAGAGGATTCCTATAACGGATATACATATTTAATACACATATTTAAAACTACGCTAATTCTGCTAAATAAGTAAAAGACAAGCTCAAGAACTGTGACAGAAAGCTGAAAAATATTTAAAAAGGGCCGGGCACGGTGGCTCAAGCCTGTAATCCCAGCACTTTGGGAGGCGGAGAC
>NW_016809129.1:2325776-2353803 GCF_001698545.2 Rhinopithecus bieti | reverse complement strand
AAAAAAAAAAAAAAAAAAAAAAAAAAAAAAATTTTCAAAAGAACAAAATAGAAAATCTAGAAATAAAAAAATAACCAAAATTAAGAACTTAATCAATGGGTTTAGTAACAAATTAATCACAGCTGAAGAGGAAGTTCGTAAATTATAAGATAAATGAGAAACAATTATCCAGAATTATGTACAGAAGGAATAAAAGATAGAAAAATGTGTATGAACAAAAGAAACATAAGGAATAAAAAGATACATAAGGAATACAGTGAGAAGATGTAACATGAATATTCTTTCTCTTTTCCATTTCGCTGTTACATACAGTTATCCTGAAGCTAGGAACTTATTCACAGGGCAAAAATTGGAGAATGCTTCTCTAACACAGTTGAAAGAATGATCCAGTGAGAACTAGGTTAGTTAATATTTATGCTAACAGCTTTTTAATAGGCCATCTGTAATTAGATAAGTGTTAAGTATTTAAAGACAGCTCATAAAAAATTAGAAGTGATGTGCGTATTCTAATGTGAGAATCTTTTTCCCTTTAGGTGCACAGATAAGGCTTCTGTGCAACGAAAGTGAAAGAAACCAAATGACAAATATATGTGATAAATGATTGATTAAGACCTAATATAAAAATATTTATGAAGAAAAATATTAAGGAAAGCATTAAGTTAATGGAAAAATGGACAATGGTTATGGTAGTAGAGAAAGATTCCATAAAATAACTTACAAATATTAATCTAAAATTTAAAAATTGGTTAAAAAAAACTAAGAATAATATAAACAAAATGAGGAATTCAATATTGACAAGATGTTGGAGACACTGGCAATATTCCCTTTTCTGGAGGCACCGTAAATTACTTCGCTTTTTCAAAAGTGACTTGGCAATAAATAATGAACCATAGAATTTTAGCTTTTTTCCCTCCAGTAATCATAATTCTAATAATTTTCCTGTAGTTATAATTCCAAGGAAAATAAGCTATGTTTAGAGAGATTATCTTAGCATCTCTATTTATTATAGGAATAGAACCTATAGTAATAAGGGCAGAAATAAAGCAATTTACATTTTTCTAATTTCACTATTTTGCAATCATGAGAAAAAATAGTTTTAAAGAATGTGAGTGTATGTGTGTGTATATAGCAAAATAATGTTAAAAGTTTTATCAACAAATACTGTTTATGTAAAAAAAGTTCTCTCTTTATCCCAGGGTGGCTGGGATTCTTTGGTGTGGTTTCTTAGGAAAGGGGTCCTGTAAATAAAAGTGGCAAGTTGTCTGACAGCCATATACACTGCATATAAAGATGGGACAGAGGTAGGATAACCAGAATGGACAATCCTGTTTAAAAGGTGGAAGAAAGGAGGCAAGTAGCTGTTGTTGGTCTACAGCAATTTTGAAACCAAGCTGGGCACATGTCACCATTCCTACTTACTCTGGAAAGAGGGAATACTCACTCATTCTTGGTCCTGTAGAGTGGTTCTCTGTGGCTCTGGGGTCTTCCTTCAGAGTTCTGGGTCAAACTTCTGAGTCACACTTACTTTTTCATAACAAATGGCTTGTGCTTGCATCTGAGTAGCATTCTCAGCTTGATTTCATTTTGAGATCTCTTTTTCATTTTGAACTGTCATTGACCCATTTAGTCTAAGCTTTTGAAAAACTTTGTAGGCTTCCTGTATATCAAGTTGTGATCTGCTGCTTTAGACAAAAACCACAGCTCAGAACTCTCATCAGCAGAAAATTATCTCACTTCAGGAAAGAAACTTATTGACACTTTTGGGACCAGATGCTTATTCCTTGGCCAATTACTGTAATTAAGGATCAGGTACTTTGTCCAACTTGAGTCCCACAACCTCCTTTGTAGTCCAAAGCATGGGCCCCTTGATTGAAAAGCACTACAGATACACATGGTGTGTAGGAGGAAGGTACAATTTGCAAAATGAAATGGATATGGGGAAATTAAATTAATAAATGTACATAATTTTTGGTGTGGTTGGACTCAGGCCATGCCTTGTGGCATAAGAGCTGGATTTCTGCCTACAACTGCATAAATTGTTCACCGTAAAATAACACCCTGCCTAGTCAGTGAATGGGGGCTGATGTACAGCCTATGCCTTGCATATTAAACCATAGCATGCCTATAATCCTCCCAGAGGTGTCCCTTTAACTGATACCCACAAATGTTCCACAGTAGCCCTGAACGAAGAACCTCTGAGACCTCTCTATCAGTTTAGTGTATAGTGCAATATAAGAGTTTGATTGTATTCTTTTGCATACATGTATGTATATCCAGCTTCCCAACATCATTTATTGAGGAAACTTATCTTTTCCTCATTGTTGTTTATTGGCACCTTTGATGTGATTTCAGTCTTCTTAAATTTGTTAATACTTGTTTTGTGGCCTAATATGTAATGTATCCTGGAGAATGTTCAATGTGCCCTTGCAAAGAATGTGTATTAGATGGAATGTTCTGTATATGTCTTTTAGGTTCAGTTGGTCTGTAGTGTTGGTCATGTCTGCTGTTTCTTTATTGATTTTTTTTGGTATGGATAATATATCCAATGTTGAAAATCAGGTACTGATGTCTCTCTGTTTACACTGTTATTGTATTGCTGCCTATTTCTCCCTTCAGTTCTGATAATATATATGATTATATATATGATAATACATATCTATCTATGGTGTATATGTATATGGTTGTATTCTATGGTGTATAGGTACCACATTTTCTTTATCCAGCCTACCACTGATGGGCATTTAGGGTGATTCCATGTCTTTGCTATTGTGAATAGTGCTGCGATGAACATACACGTGCATGTGTCTTCATGATAGAATGAGTTATATTCCTTTGGGTATATACCCAGCAATGGGATTGCTGGGTCAAATGGTGTTTCTGTTTTTAGCTCTTTGAGGACTCACCACACTGCTTTCCACAATGGTCAAACTAATTTACACTTCTATCAACAATGTATAAGCATTCCTTTTTCTCTGCCACCTTGCCAGCATCTGTTATTTTTTACTTTTGAGTAATAGCCATTCTGACTGGTGTGAGACAGTATCTCATTGTGGTTTTGATTTGTATTTCTCTAATGATCAGTGATATTAAACTCTTTTTCATATGCTAGTTGGCCACATTTATGTCCTCTTTTGAAAAGTGTCTGTTTATGTCCTTTGCTTACTTTTTAATATGGTTGGTTGTTTTTTCTTGTAACTTTAAGTTCCTTACAGATGCTGGACATTAGACCTTTGTCAAATGCATAGTTTTCAAATATTTTCTGTCATTCTGTAGGTTGTCTGTTTACTCTGTTGATTGTTTCTTTTGCTATGCAGAAGCTTTTAAGTTTAATTAGGTCCTATTTGTCAATTTTTGTTTTAATTGCAGTTGGTTTTGGTATCTTCATGAAATCTTTGCCAGGGTCTGTGTTCAGACTAGTATTTCCTAGGTTATCTTCCAGGGTTTTTATAGGTTTATGTTTTATTTCTAAGTCTTTACTCCATCGAGAATTGATTTTGTATATGGTGTGAGAAAGGGGCCCATTTCAATCTTCTGCTTATGGTTAGCCCGTTATCCAAGCAGTGTTTATTGAATATGGAGTCCTTTCCCCATTGCTTCTTTTTGTCAACTTTGTCAAAGATCAGATGATTTTAGGTGTGCAACATTATTTCTGGGCTCTCTATTTTGTCCCTTTGGGCTGTGTGTCTGTTTTTGTACCAGTACCATATGGTTTTGGTTACTATAGTTTGTAGCATAGTTTGAAGTCAGGTAACATAATGCCTTTAGCCTGGTTCTTTTTGCTTAGGATTGCCTTGGATATTCAGGCTTGTTTTTTGGTTCCATATGAATTTTAAAATGTGTATTTTTTCTAGTTCAATGAAGAATGTCATTGGTAGTTTGATAGGTATAACATTTTTACTATAGACAGTATGGCCATTTAAATGATATTGATTCTCCCTATCCTTGAGCATGGAATATTTTTCCATTTGTTAGTGTAATCTCTGATTTCTTTTAGCAGTGTTGTATAATTCTCATTGTAGAAATCTTTCAGCCCCCTGGTTAGCTGTGCTTCTACGTATTTTATTCTTTATGTGGCTATTGTGAATGGGGCTGTTTTCTTGATTTGGCTCTTACTTTAGTCATTGTTGGTGTATAGAAGTACTACTGATTTTTGTACATCGGTTTTGTATCTGGAAACTTTGCAGAAGTTGTTTATGAGACCAAGGAACTTTTGGGCAGAGACTATGGGGTTTTTTACTTATGGAATTATTTTGACTGCAGACAGAGATAGTTTTACTTCCTGTCTTCCTATTTGGATGCCTTTTTCTCTCTTTTGCATGATTGTTCTGCGTACCACTTCCAGTACTGCATTGAATAGGAGTGATGAGAGTGAGCATTCTTGTCTTATTTCAGTTTTCAAGGGGAGTGCTTCCAGCTTTTTCCCATTCAGTAAAATGTTGATTGTGGATTTGTCATAGATGGCTCTTATTACTTTGAAGTATGTTCCTTTAATGCCTAGTTTGTTGAGGATTTTGAATATGAAGATATATTGAATTTTATTGAAAACTTTTTTCTGTGTCTATTAAGATGATCATGTGTTTTTGCCTTTAGTTCTGTTTATGTGATAAATCACATTTATTGATTTGTGCATGTTGAAGCAACCTTGCATCCCAGGCATGAAGGCTACTTGACTGTGATGGATTCACTTTTCGATGGGCTGCTGGATTTGGTTTGCTAGTATTTTGTTGAGGACTTTTGCATCTATATTCATTAAGAATATTGGGGCTGAGTGCAGTGGCTCGTGCCTATAATCCCTGCACTTTGGGAGGCCGGGGCAGGTGGATCACCTGAGGTCGGGAGTTCAAGCCCAGCCTGACCAACATGGAGAAATCTCATCTCTACTAAAAGTATAAAATTAGTCCGATATGGTGGCGCATGCCTGTAATCCCAGCTACTTGGGAGAGTCACGAACCCAGGAGGTGGAAGTCGCGGTGAGCCGAGATTGAGCTATTGCACTCCAACCTGGGCAATAAGAATGAAACTGTCTCAAAAAAAAAAAAAAAAAATTGGCCTAAAATTTTCTTGTTTTGTTGTGTCTTTGTCAGATTTTGGTATCAGGATGATGCTGGCCTCATAGAATGAGTTAGAGAGGAGTCTTTCCTCCTTAATTTTTTGGAATAGTTTCAGTAGGAATGGTACCAACTCTTCTTTATACATCTGTCAGAATTCAGCTATGAATCTGTCTGGTCCAGTGCTTTTTCTGTTTGGTGGGCTTTATATTATTGATTCAATTTTGGAACTCATTATTGGCCTATTGAGGGATTCAGTTTCTTCCTGATTCAATCTTGGGAGGTTGTATGTTTCAAGGAACTCATTCATTTCTTCTAGGTTTTTTAGTTTGTATACATTGAGGCATTCATAGTAGTCTCTGAGGGGATTTTATATTTCTATGGGGTCATTGGCAGTGTTCCCTTTGTATCTCTCATTGTGTTTATTTGAAGAAGCCTCTTATTTGCTTTATTAGTCTAGCCAGTCATCTATCAATCTGATTTTTTTTTTCCCAAAGAGCAAACTCCTGAATTTGATCATCTTGTATGTTTTTCTTTCTTTCTTTTTTTTTTTTTTTTTTTTTTTTTTTTTTTTTTTTTTTTTTTTTTGCATCTCCATTCCCTTCAGTTCAGCTCTGATTTGGTTATTTCTTTTCTTCTGCTAGCTTTGGGATTTGTTTGCTCTTGTTTTTCTAGTTCCTCTAGGTATGATGTTATGTTTTTAATATGTTGCAGGAAGTCAGGGACCCCAAATGGAGGGACCGGTTGGAGCCATGGCAGAGGAACATAAATTGTGAAGATACCATTTTAATATGGACATATATCAGTTCCCAAATAATACTTTTATAATTTCTTATGCCTGTCTTTACTTCCATCTCTGAACATAAATTGTGAAGATTTCATTTTAATCTTAATTGGGAATTTATCAATTCCCAAATAATACTTTTACAATTTCTTATGCCTGTCTTTAATCTCTTAATCCTGTTATCTTTGTAAGCTAAGAATGTATGACAACTCAGGACCACTGTGATAATTGTGTTAACTGCACAAATTGATAGTAAAACATGTGTGTTTGAACAATATGAAATCAGTGCACCTTGAAAGAGAACAGAATATCAGCAATTTTCAGGGAACAAGGGAAGACAACCATAAGGTCTGACTGCCTGAGGGGTTAGGCAAAATAGAGCCATATTTTTCTTCTTGCAGAGAGCCTATAAATGGATGTGCAAGTAGGGAAGATATCACTAAATTATTTTCCTAGCAAGGAATATTAATAATTAATATCCTGGAGAAGGAATGCACTCCTAGGGGGAGGTCTATAAATGGCTGCTCTGGGAGTGTCTGTCTTATGTGGTTGAGATAAGGACTGAAATAAGCGCTGGTCCCCTGCAGTACCCTCAGGCTTATTAGGATGGGGAAAAAACTCCACCCTGGTAAATTTGTGGTCCGATCAGATTCTTTGCTCTCAAATCCCTGTTTTCTGTTGTTTAAGTGTTTATCAAGACCAATACGTGCACAGCTGAATATAGACCCCTTATCAGTAGTTCTGATTTGCCCTTGTCCTGTTTTCCTCAAAAGCATGTGATCTTTGTCTAACCTTTTGCCCTTTGGAAAGCCATGTGATCTTTGTGACCTACTCCCTGTTCGTACAACCCCTCCTCTTTTGAAATCCTTAATAAAGACTTGCTGGTTTTGGGGCTCAGGTGGGCATCATGGTCTTCTCGATATGTGATATCACCCCCGGCGGCCCAGCTATAAAATTCCTCTCTTTGTACTCTTTCTCTTTATTTCTCAGCTGGCTAACACTTACGGAAAATAGAAAGAACCTATGTTGAAATATTGGGGGTGGGTTCCCCTGATAAATATGAGATCTTTCTAATGTTTTGCTGTGTGTTTAGCACTATAAACTTGTCTCTTAATACGGCTTTAGCTGTGTCCCAGAGAATCAGGTATGCTGTGTTTTTGTTCTCATTAATTTCACGGTGTTTCTTTATTTTTACCTTAATTTCATTGTTTGTCCAAAAGTCAATCAAGAACAAATTGTTTAATTTACATGTAATTATATAGTTTTGACCAATTTTCTTAGTGTTGATTTCTATTTTTATTGCCTTGTGGTCTGAGAGTGTGTTTGGTATGATTTTTTAATTTTACTGATGATTACTTTATGGCCAATTCTGTGGTCAATTTTAGAGTATATGCAACATGCAGATGAGAAGAATGTATATTTTGTTGATTTTGGGTGGTGAGTTCTGTAGATATCTATTTGGCCCATTTGGTCAAATGTCAAGTTGAGGTCCTGTATTTCTTTTTAGCCTTCTGCCTCAGTAACCTGTCTAATACTGTCAGTGGGGTGTTGGAGTCTCTCACTATGATTATACAGTTATCTAAATCTCTTCATAGGTCTCTAAGAACTTGTTTTATGATTCTGGATACTCCCAGGCTGGGTGCACATATGTTTAGGATACTTAGGTCTTATTATTGAATTGAACCCTTTACCGTTATGTAATGCTCTTTTTATCTTTTTGTTCATTATTGGTTTAAAGTCTGTTTAATCTGAAATTAGGATAGCAACCTGTGCTTTTTTCTGTTTGCTGTTTCCTTGGTAGAGTTCTCTCCATCCTTTTACTTTAAGCCTATGGTGTCATCGCATGTGAGATGGGTCTCTTAAAGACAGCACAGAGTTGGGTTTTGCTTCTTTATCCAGTGTGCCACTCTGTGTCTTTTAACTGGGACATTTAGCCAATTTACATTTAAGGTTAATATTGACATGTAGATTTGATGCTGCTATCTTATTGTTAGCTGGTTATTATGCAGACTTGATTGTATGGTTGCTTTAGTTGCATTATAGTGTCAATGGTCTGTATACTTAAGTGAGTTTTTGTAGTGGCTGGTAAAGGTCTTTTGTTTTCAGATTTAGCACCTTCTCAGATACCTCTTGTAAGGCAAATCTGGTGATAATGAATTCCCTGGACATTTGTTTCTGTGAAAATGATCTTATTTCTCCTTCACTCATAGAAATTTAATTTGTCTGTTTATGAAATTCTTAGTTGTAATTTCTTTTTTTAAGGAATGCTGAATATAGACTACCAATCTCTTCTGGCTTGCAGAGATTCTGCAGAAAAATCCACTGTTAACCTGATGTATTTCCCTTTGCAGGTGACCTGCCTCTTCTCTCTAGGTACCTTTAATATTTTTTCTTTCATGTTTACCTTGGATAATCTGATGATTATGTGTCTTGGAAATGGTCATTTCTCTGCATTTCCTTAATTTGAACGTTGGCCTCTCTATTGAGGCTGGGGAAATTTTCCTGGATGATATCCTCAGGTACATTTTCCAAGTTGTTTGTTTTCTCTTCCTCTCTTTCGGGGATGAAAAGCGAGTCATAGGTTTTCTCTCTTCATATAATCCCATATTTCTCATAGTTTTGTTTATTCTTCTTTATACTTTTCTGACAGTTATTTTGAGAACCAGTCTTCAACTTCTGAGATTCTTTCCTCAGGTTGGTCTGTTCTGTTAATACTTGTGATTGTATTATAAAATTTCTGTAATGTGTTTTTCAGCTCTATTAGATCAGTTTGTTTTTTTCTTATAATAGTCATTTCATCTTTCAGCTTCTGGAATTTTTTACTGGAATCCTTAGATTTCTTGAATTGTGTTTTGACTTTCTCCTGAGTCTTGATGATATTCAGTCCTATTTATATTCTGAATTCTGTCTCTGTCATTTCAGCCATTTCAATCTGTTTACGAAAGCTTGCTGGGGAACCAGTGCCATCATTTGGAGGAAAGAAGACACTCTTGTCTTTTTGAGTTGCCAGAGTTCTTGCACTGGTTCTTTCTCATCTGGGCCGATTCTTTTATCTGTGCTGTAATTTGAGTACAGTCAGTTTTCTGGATGTTTTCGGATGGCCGAGGCTTTGTGCAGGGTCTTTATTTGTATTAATAGCTGAATTTTTGTATTTAGTTTCACAGGAGGATATATTAGCAAAACGTTTTTGGTGTTGAAATTTGGGCTGTGATCTAGCAGATGGCGCTAAGTGTAATGGCCAATTAGGTAGGCTCTTGCTCAGCCGTGGGGGTACTCTGTGTTTCCCTGTGTTTGTGGTTGTACTCCCTCTCAGCGTGCCCAGTGTTTGGGCTCCTCTACTCCTCGAGTTCTGGCTGCAGATCGCGGCTTTGCCACTCCTGGGCTTTATGTTCCCTCCACAGCTTGGAGGAAGCCGGGGAAGGGATACTGGCGGTGGCTGTGGGAGAGGTCCTTCCAGTTGTCTCTTGGAGATCCATCCCAGAGAAATGCCGAGCCGCTCCCAATCAGCGGGTTTGGCCCAGAGTGACATGGCTGGCGTGTGGGCCTAAGCCAAGGGGCCCGGCCTTGGTGATGAACAGGGGGGCTGGTGGCTCACAGGAGAGACAGACTGGCCTCTTTTCCTTAGGACGGCTGTGGTGTGCTGGAAGTGTGGGTAAAGCACTCAGGGTTTTTGTTCCTTTCCCAATCTGAAGGCAGCGGGGGCAGCACCGCTGTGGTGGCAGTGAGAGAGGGGCTTCTGGTTGCCTCTGGGAGCTCCACCTTGGAGATACGCAGAACTGCTGCTAATGGGAATGTTCAGCCAGTGGGTGAGACGGCTGCGCTGCTGGCCTGAGCCGGCCCTGCTTGGTGAAGAGTAGGGGCCGAGGGCTCACAGGAAAGGAGACTGGGCCCCTCTCTCTGCGGTGACTGTGGCGTGCTGGAGGCGCCAGTAAAATTCCCAGGCTCGGTTCCTTCCCCAGTCCAAGGGCAGCAATGGCAGAACTGATGCAGTGGCTGCGACAGAGGGGCTGTCGGTTGTCTTTGGGATCCCCCTCCCCAGGGAAACTCAGAGTCCCCAGCAAAATGGGTGTGTTCAGCCAGGGGTGGGGCGGCTGCTCTGTGGTCCCGAGCTGGGGGCCCTGCCTGGTGAAGAGAGGGTGTGGGGGTTCTCAGGGAAGAGAGACTGGGCCTCTCTCTGCATGGTGGCTGCCACACGCTTGTTCGAGGTTCCAGAGTAGCGACCAGGCCCTTTGTTCCTTCCCTAGTTCAGGCTGGTCGTGCTGGGGGCCCAGGTTGGGAGGCCCTGCTCAGTGAGGAGGAGCAAGGGCTGTCACCCCATGGAAAACAGTCTGGCAGCTTTTCCATGAAGGGCTGCTGTACTGGAGGCCTGTCTTAGTTCCTAATCACAGCTTCCCTTGGGAACCTGGGGGGAAACAGGAGAGAGGATGGCAGAGCAGCAAAAGTGGTGGCCTGCTTGCATCCTCTAGGAGCTGTGACCCAGGGAAGTGGAGAGCTGCCCCCCACCCAAGGGCTTAGGCGGAGCTGGCTGCGCTAGGGTCCCAGGCCAGTGGGTCTTGTCCAATGAGGTGCAGTGGCGCCAGGCTCAAACTCATGGGCTCACGCAATTCCCCTGCCTCGGCCTAAGTGCTGGGATTACAGGCATTAGGCACTGTGCGCCCTACCTTTTCTTTTCTTTTTTTCTTATGTTTTCTTCCAAACAGTATTTTGAGAGCCAAAAAAAGGACCTGAAAGAATCTAGGCACATTATACTATAGCTATATAATTAGCAAGAAACTTGAGGAAGAATGAGATTGCCTCATCTGTGGCCTTGGGGAGAGGAGAGGGGGACATCCGGGTTATGGGATGTAGAGTATTACTTACAGGAAATTAGAGTTATGGGGTGATAAGCTCTCTGCTGGAGGGTGGACAGAAATCAGGTGGGTATCAGGAACCCGATGAGTTTCACTGGTGGCTGTCTTGAGGTAGCAAATGGGAGCCAAGCTGAAGCTTACAGAGAATTCATCACCCATCAAAGGTGGACCATGCATCATGTGTGGTTTGTGCAGTGGACCACCTGCCCACACACTGAGATTGACAAGCTCTATCAAAATTGTGCAGTGTGTACATTTCAAGAGTTCAGTGTACTTCTCTTCCTGTTTTTCCCCTCTTCTCTTCAAATGCAAGGAAAGGGTAATCTTAAGATTCAGAAGAGTGATTTGTTTTTCCCCATGTAGTGAGCAATTTTCTCACCCCAACTAATAAACCATCTATTCTTTTCTCATTAAGCAATTTATATCACATAAAAAATTTCCTTTAGAAATGAGCCTGTCTCTGGCAGATTCACCATTTATAATAAGAGGGCCTGAACTTTTCCACACTTTCCATGAAAGCTAAAGGTCATTCGAATAGAAGGAAAAGAAAGAGCTGTGAAACATATCCATACTCTGTCAATGACCTGAGGTGGGGCAGGCAGTGCAGCAACTGCAAGACTCATCAATTGAACATATGTAGGTTTTTAGTATCTAGTAGATTACACAAAACACATACAGGACTTTGTAAATTTGAAAGGAGAAGGTTGGAGAATATGGCAAAGTAGGATCATATCCATACTAGTCAGTTAGGAAAAACAAGCTGGGAAAAAATGAGAACAGAGTAGATAAATTACATAGGAATTTCTGAAATATTCTCAGAATGCCATGGATTAAGTGGGATTTTATGAACTTGCCTGGGAAGCTAATGATCGTTTCTATGAGAAAATGTGTTTCACTTTTCAACTCAGGATATCTGGAACATATCTCTCTTTCTCACAGTTCCAGCAGGATTCCCAGGAATTTAGCTTTGCCTTTAATCTCAGAAGAAGGAACTATACCCTCTTTGAGGCTCCATAGAGAGAAATAGGAACAAACTTACCCAAAACACATGGGGGGTGGGAGTGCTGATTTTTATCCCCATGGAGAAAGGGAATTTTACAGCGATGAGCGCAGGGTCTCTGGTGAAAGGTCATATCCATACATATCTTTATAGAAAAAACAAAGCTTAGAAATAGAACAGAGCCCAGAGCCCAGGGCTTGGTGGGAAAGCAGGCCCTGGCTCCCCTTCCTGCATGTGAGTCTTGACTTCTTGACTTCTTCCTGTGCTGGTCAGGGCTGCAAATGGCTGATAATATCACTGAAGCCTGGACTCTCTTCAAAGCCTGACTGGCACAAAATGACATATTAATGTAGTATCTCATTTCCTTTGTGTTCTGGGGACAAGTGGGATTGGCTTGATGCCCAGGGATACCCTGTGAACTCATGGAATAGGACTGGGCTAAGCCTGGGTAGCACCTGACGGATCCTGTCTATGGAACTAGGGACATTGTTTCTCACTGATTGAATTGGTTGGAACATAAAACTAAGATGGCATTTGATTTGTCTTGCAAGATTTGGTTCAGAAAAATCTTACAAATATGCTGATAGTAGCTAAAATTTTCTCTGTATCTGTTGCTTAGATGCAATAATTATGTGTTGAAAATTGTATATGTATCATGTTTATATATTTTAGCACATAGAAATGGAAGTATTTAGTGTTATGGAAAAGCAGATGAATAGATGGATAACCTCTCTCTCTCCTCTATTTTTCTTTCCCCATTTTCTCCTTTTAGAAGTTAATTTAATAGGTAGATTAAAGACATCTTTAAATGACTGTAAAAATAAAGTTCACATTTAGACAAATTTCCCAGTTGGAATTCTCTGTTTAAAGCACTCTGTTTTCATGACCTGCACTGTTTATTTTACATTCAGAGATGTGGGCACATGGGAACCATTTGCAGAAAATGTCTCTGTTTACTTCTAAAACTGATATAATACAGAAGCAGTGAGTAGAGGTTCAACAAACTGACTTTCTACAGCCAGTTGTACAATCTTTCTGTTTATTACTACTGACATGCATTTATAAGAAGAAAATGGAAGTTATGGAGTGTAATGAAGAGATAAATTCATGCTCTCTCTGAAAGTCTATGTAATACCCAGCATTTACAGAAATAAGGAAGTTCATAGTGATCATTTGTGGTTGAATTTTGGTAAGAAATGCTCAAAGCCATTTTACCTCTTTGGACTGAAAAATAATAATTGATTATAAAATAAAATGGGCAGTCCCAGTTTGGACTGTCTGCGTATCTACTACCAATGGTAGATTGCAAGAGCCTTCCAACTCGTCTCTCTACACTCAGTTGCTCCCCCTACAATCAATACATCGTACAGCTTGCTGCCAGAGTGATCTTTAACACTGACCATGGCTTTCCCTGTATTAAAATGTTGTAATGTTTGTTCCCTGTTGGTTTTGGGAGAGGTGAAAACTTGAGGTCTGTTGGTTAAAACTAGCTGAAGCTAGTTTACTTAAAAAATGTGTATATGTATGTGTAGTTTACTTAAAAATTGTGTGTGTGTGTGTGTGTGTATAATACACACAGACACACTTTTTCCTCCATACACTGTGAGCCTGGAAAAATATGTAATAGTTGCCAACTGGGGAATTTGACAGAAAATCTAGATAGCCTGCTCTTATAAAAAACAAACAAACAAACAAACAAAAAAAAACAAAACACAAAACCCAGAAGCTCTGGTAATGCTAGCCTTACGTTTTTGCATAAGAATAATTACATTGTTGCGTTTGGAAGGACACGATTTCCCCTGTTTTTCACAGGATTCTATACTTTCTATTCTTCTTCTGATTAATATGATCTCATTTTGCTAATTTACGTGATCTATTTGGTATTTACAGGCATTTAAGTGTTGGGCTCAAGTCCAGGTTCTTAGACTTGTGTATAAGAACCATCTGGTTTACATTAACTTTTAAGGCTCATTTCTCACATATTCTCCTCTTTAATTTTATTCTCCAAAAATAAGGTTGTTCTTAGACACTATATGATTTTTACCATTTCTAGGTCTTTCTATCTATCTGAAAAGGCTTCTCTAGTTACTAAATTGTTTCTTCCTTCTGGAATGTGTTTCCTGATTTGCTTAGCATTAGACTTTCTTTCTTGGTATGTATTTTTTGACACTAAACATACTGTACTTTCATTATTGATTATATGACTCTATATTTTACTTATATAAAATAAGGAGACACTTTCTTTTATATGAGCAGCAGGTATAAAATTCCTTGTGGGGAAATCCAAGCCTTTGAAGGGGAGCAGCTTTGACCAGCTTGTTCAGGAGCTGAAGTGGAGGCCTCCAGGCTGAGGTGGGAGCTGTCCTGAGACTCGGAGAACCAGAGGAACCTCTGCATGAGTTACTGTTAGGGAGGCGAATGGGCAGCTGTGGACTGGGGCTGGAAGGTCAAATTGAAGAACACAGAGAGGAGACTTTGGAGCCTTGGGAGGAGATAATTTTTTTTTTTTTTGAGGTGGAGTCTTACTCTCTTGCCCAGACTGGAGTGCAGTAGCACAATCCCAGCTCACTGCAGCCTCAACCTCCTGTGTTCAAGGGATCCTCCCACTTTAGCCTCTCGAGTAGCTGGGACTACAGCCAAGGATCACCAAGCCTGGCTAATGTTTTTTGTATTTTTTTGCAGCAATGGGGTTTTGCCATGTTGCCTAGGCTGGTCTTGAACTCCTGGGCTCAAGCGATTTGCCTGCCTTTGCCTCCCAAAGTGTTGGGATTCCAGGTATGAGCCACTATGCCTGGCCACGAGAACTTTCAAATGGAGGATTTTAAAATAAACACCACCAGAAGAAGAATTAGTTGAAAAGAAGTAAAAGAGGCTGACCCTGGAGAATGGAGTAGGAATAGAAGGCAGGTAGGGTGAGGCAGTTGGTTTTCACTGTAAGCTGTTTATAGTTTTTGAATTTCAAAACTCAAGTACATGTAATAGTTTGATAAATTATTTAAACATTACTTTGAGGAAAGCCTAAATGTAACAATTCATTGTGTGTAATGTGAACCATGTGCATGGTGTAATAAATCATCAAATTTGGAGTGATTGTTTTTTCACGAAAACCAGTGAAGAAGCTGAGGACTGACTGATGTGAGACCAGAAGTGTGAAGGTAAGAACACAGCTAATATCTTAGCCACATTTGTATTTTTCTAAATGTCCTCTTAAAAAAATTATCAAAGTAATACATGCTCTTGATTTAAAAAATTACAGAAGTCTGGCCGGGCGTGGTGGCTCATGCTTGTAATCCCAGCACTTTGGGAGCTGAGACAGGTGGATCACCTGAGATCATGAGTTTGAGACCACCCTGGCCAACATGGTGAAAATCCATCTCTACTAAAAATACAAAAAATTGTGGTGGGTGCCTGTAATACCAGCTACTCGGGAGGCTGAGGCAGGAGAATCGCTTGAACCCGGGAGGTGGAGGTTGCAGTGAACCGAGACTGTGCCATTGCACTCCAGCCTGGGCAACAAGAGCAAAACTCTGTCTCAAAATACATACATACATATATATTATATATATATATATTACAGAAGGCTTGAAATTAAAGACATCACAGTCCCTCTCACCCCCTCTCTGCTACTGTTTTCCAGCTACAGTCTCATCCTCTAGGGTCAACTTCTTTTAATTCTTTTGAACTTACTCTATATTTAGCTCTTCTGTTTGTTAACTTTATATCTCCAAATAATATGCTAAGGTTACTGACGCAGATTATGTTTTCTGAAGATCATCACAACAATACCTCCTTTTTCCACATAACTCTCTAGAAACTGGCTTTTCTCCTATCAAGAGGTAGAGTATTTGCCCTTCCTTTGAACCTTGGAGACAGCCTTTTTGACTGTCTTGACCAACAGACTATTGGAGAAGTGATATTATGTGACTTCCAAGGTTAGGTCCTAAAAATATTATGAGCTTCTGCCTTATTTTTTTTTTAGATTTTTATCCTTGGCACTTAGCCACCTTGCTATGAGGAAGCCTAACACACAAGTAGAGTGATCCAGGTTGAGGGAACTGAGCCTTTGGCCCTCAGCTCTGGAGTTACCAGTTCTCATTGAGTTACCAGTTCTCATTGAGCATCAACTTGTCATACATGTGCATGAAACATGTTATTTTATTTTTTATTTTTCTTTGAGACAGAGTCTCACCCTGTCACCCAGGCTGGAGTACAGGGATGTGTTCTCGGCTCACTGCAACCTCTGCCTCCCAGGCTTAAGCAATTCTTGTGCCTCAGCCTCCTGAAGAGCTGGGATTACAGGCATGCGCCCCTATGCCTGGCTAATTTTAAAATTTTTAGTAGAGATGGGGTTTTGCCATGTTGGCCAGGCTGGTCTTGAACTCCTGACCTCAAGTGATCTGTCACCTCGGCCTCCCAAAGTGCTGGGATTACAGGCATGAGCCACCATGCCTGGCCTACCTGTGCATGAAACATTTAAAACATGCATTGTTCCAGATCGAGTTTGATCAATATCAGTTGATGATGCCTGGAAATAAGCTCCTGCCAAATCCTGCCTAAATGGCAAATTTATGAACAAAATGATTCATTGCTGTTGTTTAAATCTACAGATACGTTGCTATTTCTTGACTTATTGGTTTGAGGGTTTATCCTTTATTGCTGTGCTAGATTTGATTTCGTATCCTTATAGTTTTTTTTTTTATTACTTAGTCTATTGTACCTTCTTGTGGAGTGTTATTTCATCTTTCTGTTTTCTGTTCTCTTTTCTTATGACTACTCCTGATAGGATGTTTGACTTCTTGAATTGATCTGTAGTGTCTCTTGTTTTTTTCTATACATTTTTTTGGGTTCTTTTCTATGGAAGATTTTCTCAACTTTGTTTTCCAGTTTTTCTATTGACTATTGTGGTAGGCTAAATAATGGCACCTAAAGATATTTATTCTTTATCCCTGGAACCCATAAATATTACCTTATATGGCAAAAACGAGACTACTCTCTTATAAAGCAAAAGGTGTGATTAAATTAAGGATTATGAGATGGAGAGATTATCCTGGATTATCCAGGTGGGCCTAAGGCAATCACAAGTATCCATAGAAGAGAAGGCCATGTTATGAAAGTGTTATAATTTGGATATGGTTTATCCTCACCAAAACTAATACGGAAATTTGATTCCCAATGTGGTGGTATTGGAGGCAGGGCCTAGTGGGAGGTATTTGGGTCATGAGGGTGGATCCCCCATGAATGGATTGGTGCTGTTCTCACAGTAGTGAGTTCTTGTTCTGATGAGACTAGATTGGTTCTCTTGAGAATGGATTAGTTCCCTCAGGAGCAGATTGTTATATTATAAAGTAAGGTTCCTCCTCGTGTTTGGTCCTCTCCCTTTGAATGTGTCAACTTCTGCTTTGGCCTTCTCTGCCACGTTATGATGCAGCATAAAAGAAGCACTTCTGGCTTTGTCAGAAACCAAGGCCATGCCCTTGAACTTCCCAGGCTGCAGAATCACAAGCTAAACACACCTTTTTTTCTTTATATATTATCTAGTCTCAGGTATTCTGTTACAGCAACACAAAATGGATTAAGACACTTGCTGAACCTAATTTTAGCTCAGTGATACTGATTTTAAACTTTGGGCCTCTAGAATGATGAGATAATACACTTCCATCATTTTAAGTCATCAAGATTGTGGTAATGTGTTACAGAAGCCATAGGAAACTGTTATAGATGGCAAAAGAATACATGAAAAGGTACTCAACATTGTTACTCTTGAGAGAAGTGCAAATTAAAACCACAATGAGATATCACTTTACATCTATTCGAATGGCTAACACTGAAAAAATAAATAAACTGAACAGTGTGCATTGTATACTAATTTTAAATGAAAATGGGATATGCAAACATTTTCTTATATTTGCATGAAGATTCTAGAATAATAGTCAAGAAATTAATAAGAAGGGTTACCTTTGGGGTGGAAGTGGATGGGAAACAGCAAGAGAGAGTTTGACTTCTTATATTATTTTTAAATTCTGAACATGTGCATATATTTGATTTCTTAAAAATGAAGACTTATGCAATAGAAAATTAGTTCTGGGTGCCTGTGAGTGAGGCTTTTTGACTGGTAGGTTTCATATTAAAGGGCATGGCCAGTGAGCCTGTGCTAAGCTGGGGGATCCCTAAGTTCCAGAAGAGATTTGTTGAGGGGCAACAGCATTGACACTGTCTATTCTGGTTCTTCTCAGATGGTTCAGTCTTGTTTCATTGGAGATAAGTCAATCTTTCTCCTGGTGATGGAGGTATGGGGGTTGTGTGACTGCTGAACACTCTAGTCAAGGAGGTAGGGACAAAGGGAAAACCAACGTATGCACTTTCAACCAATTCCAGTGTCCAGCCTGGTCCCTTTCTCTCACCCTCCATGGTAATCAGTGTTTCTGAGTTTGTAGACCTTCTGGGGGCTTTGCTGGGCAGACCTTCCATCCTTATCCTTAGCCCTCTGATGTGGTTTGTTTCTGTGTTCCCACCCAAATCTCATCTTGAATTGTAATCCTCGTGTGTCGGGGGGAGGGATCTAGTGGGAGGTGATTGGATAATGGGGGTGGTTTTCCCCATGCTGTTCTCATGATGGTGAGTTCTCACAAGATCTGATGGTTTGAAAAAGTGTGTCAGTTTCCCCCATTTCTGTCTCTCTTGCTGCCTTGTGAAGAAGGTGCTTGCTTTTTTGCCTTCCATCATGATTGTAAATTTCCTGAGGCTTCCCTAGTTATACAGAACTGTGAGTCAATTAAACCTCTTTTCTTTATAAATTACCCAGCCTCAGGTAGTTCTTTATAGCAGTGTAAAAACAGACTAATACAAAAAATTGGTAGTAGGAATGGGATACTGCTATAAAGACACCTGAAAATGTGGAAGTAACTTTGGAACTGGGTAATGGGCAGATGTTGGAAGAGTTTGGAGGCCTCAGAAGACAGGAAGATGTGGGAAAGTTTGGAACTTCCTAGAAACTTGTTGAATGGTTTTGACCAAAATGCTGATAGTGATATGGACAATGAAGTCCAGGCTGAGGTGGTCTCAGATGGAAATGAAGAACTTATTGGGAACTGGAGCAGAGGTCACTCTTGCTGCTTTGACAAAGAGACCGGTGGTATTTTGCCCCTGTCCTGGAGATCTGTGAAACTTTGAACTTGAAAGTGATGACTTAGGATATCTGACAGAAGAAATGTCTAAGCGGCAAAGCATTCAGGAGGTGCCTGGCTGTTTCTGAAAGTTTACAGTCATATGCATTCACAAAGAGGTGGTCTGAAATTGGAACTTATGTTGAAAAGGGAAGCAGAGCATAAAAGTTTGGAAAATTTGCAGCCTGACCTCATGGTAGCAAATAAAAACCCATTTTTTCTGGGGAGAAATTTAAGCCATCTGGCTGCAAAAATTTGCATAACTAATGAGGAGCTGAATGGTAATAGCCAAGTTAATGGAGAAAATGTCTCCAGAGCATGTCAGAGACCTTTGTGCTAGCCCCTTGCATCACAGGCCTAGAGGCCTAGAAGGGAAAATTGGTTTCTTGGACCAGACCCAGGGCCCCACTGCTCTGTGCAGCCTGGGGACATGGCACTCTGTGTGCCAGCTACTACAGTTCCAGCCATGGCAAAAATGACCAAGGTACAGCTTGGACTGTTGCTTCAAAGGGTGCAAGCCCCAAGCCTTTGCAACCTCCACATGATGTTGGACCTGAGGGTGTGCAGAAGGCAGGAGTTTAGGAGCCTCTGTCTGAATTTTAGAGAATGTATGGAAGTGCCTGGATGTCCAGGCAGAAGTCTGTTGTAGGGCTGGAGCCCTTATGAAGAACCTCTACTAGGGAAGCACAGAGGGGAAATGTGGGGTTGGAGCCCCCACACAGAGTCTGCACTAGGCACTGCCTAGTGGCCCTGTGAGAAGAGGGCCACCATACTCCAGACCCAAGAACTGTAGATTCACTGACAGCTTGCACCATGTGCCTGGAGAAACCATAGGCACTCAATGCCAGCCAGTGAAAACAGCCATGGGGGCTGTACCCTGCAGAGTCACAGAGGCAGAGCTGCCTAAGACTGTGGGAGCCCACCCCTTGCATCAGCATGCCATCAATGTGAGACAAGGAGTCAAAGGAGATTTTTTGGAGCTTTAAGATTCATTGACTGCCCTGCTGGGTTTTGGACTTGCATGGGGCCTGTAGCCCCTTTGTTTTGGCCAATTTCTCCCATTTGGAATGAGAACATTTACCCAAAGCCCATGACCCCATTGTATCTTGGAAGCAGCCAATTTATTTTTGATTTTATAGACTCATAAGTGGAAGGGATTTACCTTGTCTCAGATGAGACTTTGGTCTTGGACTTTTGTGCTGGAATGAGTTAAGATTTTGGGAGAGTGTTGTAAAGGCATGATTGTGTTTTAAAATGTGAGGACATGAGATTTGGGAGGAACTGAGGCAGAATGATATGGTTTGGCTCTGTATCCACCCAAATCTCATCTCAAATTGTAATCCCCATGTGTTGTGGGAGGGACCTGGTAGGAGGTGATTGGATCATGGGGCTGGCTTCCCAATTCTTTTCTCATAATAGTGAGTTTTCATGGGTTTAAAACTGTGTGGCACTTGCCTCCTGCCTTCTCCTGTCACTTTGTGAAGAAGGTGCTTGCTTCTCTGATATGGTTTGGCTGTGTCCCCACCCAAATCTCATCTTGAGTTTTAACTCCCACAATTCTCTTGTGTCGTGGGAGGAACCCAGTTGTGGGGGAAGCGGTGGTGATTGAATTATGGGGTCTTCCCGTGTTTTCTCATGATAGTGAATGAGTCTCATGAGATCTGATGGCTTTAAAAATGGGAGCTTCCCTGCACAAGCTCTCTTTTTGCCTGCTGCCATTCACGTAAGATGAGACTTGCTCCTTCTTGCCTTCCACCAGGACTGTGAGGCCCCAGTCACGTGGAACTGTAAGTCCAATAAACCTCTTTCTTTTATAAATTGCCCAGTCTCGAGTATGTCTTTATCAGCAGCATGAAAACGAACTAATACATTCTCCTCACCTTCTTCAGTGATTATAAGTTTCCTGAGGCTTCCTCAGCTTTGTGGAGCTGTGAGTCAATTAAACCTCTTTTCTTTATGAATTGCCCAGGCTAATATATACTCTCTCTATGTATATTCCAGGATGTGGTTTCCTCTGCCCTACTTAATCACTAACACATCTTATACTGTCTAACCTCCAGAATTTTGTTGAGATTCTCTGCTGATGTGTTTCCTTTTTTCCTATTCTCTCTATCATTTAGGGTTTGTTGTTTTTAATTCCTTTGCTATCATTTTATTATGGTTTTGGGTGGGAGAGGAAATAAAATGGCCAATCCACCACCTTGAAAATAAATTAGTACATTTATTTGCCTATCTTCATCTCCTAACTAGTCTGTGAGTTCCTTAAGGGTAGGGAAGGTTATTATTCATTTTTATATACCCAAAGTATATCAGTCACTGCCCGGCCAGAAAAATAGAAACCACAAGGAAGATTTCACCAGAGGGAATTTACTAGAGGAAATAGTTTACACATGTATTACAGGATAGAAAGGACAAAAGGGAGCACTGGGCTCACCTGGAGATATTACTGAGGAAGCTGTTTCCAACCTAGCCCTGGGGGAACCAAACAGGGGAAGCTGGGGTTGTCAAAAGCTCTAAAACTCAGAGTAGGGGACCTATGTAGTGGGAGCTGAGGCCACTGAGGAGTGGTTATGACCAGGTCATAGTTGTACCTCTAGGGCCCAGTGATGATGTCGTAGGGACCTCTGAGGGCCAGTGATGATGTCGTAGGGACCTCTGAGGGCCAGTGATGATGTTGTAGGGATCTCTGAGGGCCTGTGATGAGGCTAGATGTGAGTTGCCAAAAATGTTCAAGCAGAAGCCAGCTGTTGCAGCTGGGGCTAAGTGCCACTGACAGGTACACTAAGCCAAGAGAAGAAGGAAGAAGGAAGGTGCTTGTCTCTTTGTCCTGCCTGCCTTCCCATCTCTCTCCAGAATTTAACAGGAAACCAGCTGGCAAAGGAGTCTCGGAAATGTAGTTTGCAGAGTCCCTATCCCAGCATGACAAAGCACAGTATGGAAGAGTGAATTTGGAGTTGAGACACAATAGTTGAAAAAGGGCACAGAGGATCTAACACAATATATATATTTCTAGGCAAAATCTTTCTTAACAGTTCCAGACTTTATTTCTAACCATTTGTCAGTCATTGCTTTTTGTTGTTCCTTGGCAATATCAAAGGCAAACATAGAAAATTAGTTACTAAGCACAAATCAGTTTTCCAACATTGCACTGTACCCTGCAAGTGCTTCAACTTAAAATGAAGAAACCAGCAACATGGTGGCAATGTAAATTAGTACAACGACTGTGGCAAACAGTATGGAGATTCCTTAAAGAACTAAAAGTAGAACTACCATTTGATCCAGCAATCCCACTACTGGGTATTTACCCAGAGGAAAAGAAGTCATTATATGAAAAAGGCACTTGCACATGCATGTTTATAGCAGCACAATTCACAACTGCAAAAATATGGAACCTAAATGTCCATCAACCAACGAGTGGATCAAGAAAATGTGGTATATATATATATATGTGTGTGTGTGTATATATATATATATACACACACACTATGGAATTTTACTCAGTGTTATAAAGGAATGAAATGATGGCCTTCACAGCAACCTGGATGGAGATGGAGACTATTATTCTAAGAGAAGTAACTCAGGAATGGAAAACCAAATGTCCTATCTTCTCACTTATAAGTGGGAGTTAAGCTATGAGGACACAAAGGCATAAGAATGATATAATGTACTTTGGGGACTCAGGGGGAAGGGTGGGAGGGAAGTGAGAGATAAGAGACTATACATTGGGTACCGTTTATACTGCTCAGGTGATGGGTGCACCAAAATCTAAGAAATCACCCCTAGAGAACTTATCCATGTGACCAAACACCACATGTTCCCCCAAAACTATTGAAATAAAAAAAAAAAAATTAAAAAAAAAAAAAGAAAAGAAACCAGCAACAAAGTGTTGTTTTCAGAGGAAGGATAATTACCAAAATGGAATGAATCATGTGTTTCCCAAAACTTGCCTTCTTCTTCAGTCTTTTTGTCTCCAAAAAGGTCAACATTGACCAGCTACCAAAACCCAACTTGGGGATAATTCTCTACAACTTATTCTCCTTCGACCCCCATATTCCAGTCACTGAGTCTTGTCAGTTTCACTTCACAGAGTCTCTTAATTCCATCTTCTCTCCTCAGTTGCCTTTGCGATTGCCTCGATCTGGCCGTGACTACATTTCCTGTGGACCACTGCAGTTACGTCCAAGTGGTCTCATCTTATCTTTCTTTTTGTTTGTTCTTCAGTTGATGACTAGAGTGATTTAAAAAATTTTTAAAACTATGCATATCTGATCAGATTAATGTCAAGGTTATATCATTCCATTGGTAAAGATGTTAGTGTTGTTTAATTCTTCAAGGTCATTGAGAGCAGTGTCAGCGACTGATGGAAGGGAGAAAGAGAAGAGGGCTGCACATGCCTGCGGGCATGTTTGAAATGACTGAATTTTGTGCAAGTGCTAGAGGGTTGTATGGAGAAGTAAAGGAGAAAGATTGATCTTGATTCTCAGCATTTGAAAGAGTGAGATAAAAGGAACCTGAGGTAAAGATTGGAAGAGAAGAGAGAAGAGTAAAATTTAGAATCATAACTTTTATTTCTCATGACTTGGCAAGCAATGGAATTTTTGCATTAATGTGAAGGAAATTAGTTTTATAAATTCCAGAAGTATCTATAACAATTCCCTAAAAAGATATAAAGGAAAAGACCCTAGATGATATTGTAAAGGAGGAGAAAAAAATGTAAAACAGAGAATGAACTTATTGTTCTTTTTTGAGTTTCAAGAGAATACCAAAAAAAGTTACAAAAATTTTTTCACAGTTGCTCTGCATGTGTGTGTGTGTATGTGTGTGTGTGTTTAATATCAAGGGAATCACCACCATTTTCATAAGCCAATAATAGCAGTTTCTGACATCTGCAAAGCATCCTGAAATAAGAACAGTGCAGACCTGGTTGGAGGCATAAATCTGTGGAATATAGATAAGGTTTGCCTTTTATTTTATTTTATTTTATTTTATTTTATTTATTTTATTTTATTTTAAAAGACAGAGTCTTGCTCTGTTGCCCAGACTGGAGTGCAATGGTGCGGTCTCGGCTCACTGCAACCTCTGCTTCCCATGTTCAAGCGATTCTCCTGCCTCGGCTTCCCAAGTAGCTGGAACTGCAGGCGTGCACCACCATGCCCAGCTAATTTCTGTATTTTTCTTTAATAGAGACGGGATTTCACTATATGTTGGCCAGGCTGGTCTGGAACTCCTGACCTCAGGTGATCCACCCACGTCAGCCTCCCAAAGTGCTAGGATTATAGGCGTGAGCCACCGTGCCTGGCCTAGGTTTGCCTTTTAGATGGTTAAGTCTGGTACATCCTCTATTTGAAGCAAGAGAATTAAAAATAAAGAAAGAAGGTGGTGGATTGTTCCTGTAATCCCAGCTATTTGGGAGGCTGAGGCAGGAGGATCATTTGAGCCCAGGAGTTCGAGGCTGCAGTGAGCTATGATTGCATTACTGCACTCTAACCTGTGCAATAGAGTGAGACCCTGTCTTAAAAAAAAAAAGAAAAAATAAAGAAAGAAAATTTGGAAAATTGGCAGTCAACAAAAGAAAACATGCTTACTTCGCACTCTATTAGAAACAGCTAAGAGAATTCATTAAAATCCAACCAAACTGAAATAAAATAATAGAGGCAAAGTTATTTTAATTTCCTGAACTGGGAAATTAACCTTTTCCAGCAAGACAGAAGATTGATGAGAAAGAGATTATACATCTATCCAGACTTCTCTGGCACAGTTCTTTAAGCATTTGAAGATGATGGTGATAGGAAGAATAAGAAACTAAAATAGCTGTTTTATTGTGATGTGAATAAAAATATTGTCATCAAAGCTTACTCAATAATGTTTTGAGTTTAGATACATTATAAAGTCAATCAGGAAAAGCATTTTACAGTATAAATACCTTATAGAATTAATAAAGAAAACCCTGTATAATTTAAAAACAAAATCCTAAGGAATCCCTGAACTTAAGTTTACAGACAGACTATAACAGATTGCATGATGTGTACACATCTGTATGACTGGGTAGGATAGACTTTGCACAGATGGCCTGAGCCCTGGTGGGACTGGCTTAGCCAGAGGAAGGAGGGCTGTTTTCCAATTTATTTTCTTAGAGGAAATAACTTTTATAATCCGTCCCATCAAAGGGGTGCTTTTCCTAATTCATTAAAAGTCTTGCACTAAGTTGGTAGTAAAAATGTTAATAAAGACCAAGAAGAGTCCTTGGATAGCTGTATTAGAACATTGGTCTAGAAATACGTAGGCGCAAGTTTAAGTCCTTCCTGGGTCACTAACCATGAATGTGGTCTTAGCGTCTCTTAGTCTCATTTCCTCATTTGCAAAATTACTTGGATTACCTCACAGTGTTGCTGTGAGCATTCAATGTGATAATATATTTAAAAGTGCTTTGCAAACTCATAAAGTACCATTCAGTGTTCATTTAGTGAACATACATTGAGCACTTACTATGTGCCAGGTACTTTGTTAAGCTTTGCAGATACAGAGCTGCAAGAGACATAGTCCTTTAGTCCTTGCCCTTGGAAAGCTCTGTGGGGATGCAGATGAACCCATAGATTATAATGCATTACAAGCTTTAACATGAAAGATGCTATGGACTTATAGAGGATTGAGAGGCCCAAGATCCTCTTTTTTGTTGTTGTTGTTGTTGCCTGGGCTATAGTGCAGTGGCATGATCTTGGCTCACTGCAACCTCCACTCTCCAGGGGTTCAAGCAATTCTCCTGCCTCAGTCTCCTGAGTAGCTTGGATTATAGGCACCCACCACCATGCCCGGCTAATTTTTTTTGTTTGTTTTTAGTAGAGACAGGGTTTTGTGATGTTGGCCAGGCTGGTCTCGAACTCATGATCTTAAGAGATCCACCTGCCTCAGCCTCTCAAAGTGCTGCGATTACAGGTATGAGCCGCCGTGCCTGGCCGAGAGGCCCTCTATATGTAAGACCCCCAGACCTCCAGTGCTACTTACCAGAACTGTATACAGTTAGATCGCTTCAGATCTATAGTACTACGTGTATCTGGATAGGAAAATGAAAGACACCAGTACAGAGCTACCTCTGCCACAAAGTTTCCTTCTTGCAAATCAGAAAGAGAAATCTCTTCTAGACAGATAACTTGCAAAACATGGCTCTTCTGCAAAGACTAGTCAGAAGAAGGCATCCCTTTTGGTGGGCCAGAGCATAGGAGGACCAGATTGGAGTCATCTCTTATATTCAGGGGCCACTGTATCAGGCACAACCTCAGCCAGTAAACATGGTGGCTTGGCACTGTAAAATACCGCAGGATACAGCATGCATACATATATGTGCATGCAATTTAGGGGGAGGAATTAATTCTGTGAACTTGGCCTATGTAAACAGACTGATATACTCCTGGAAGGGATGGATGTTTGCAAAAACTAAGAACTGCATGCCAGCTTTACCATGTGAACAAAAGAGGATTCTGTAGAGGTGTATGAGAGCCCACCAGGAACACAGAAAATTCTGGGGACTTAGAACAGAGGAAGTTTAATGCAGGAATTGGCCACCAAGGTGATGGGATTGCTAAGAAGTCAAATAGGAGATGCTGAGTCAACCTAGACACTAGCAATGGCAGGAAGCTAATGTCACTCTTAGGTGGGGGTGACAGAGAGAGGAGTCAGTTATGCTGGAGTCCAGAGGCCAGGACCACTCTATGGAAAATGAGGCCACAGTAGGCCTGGGTGGTGTGAGCTGACACTGCAGAGAGACAGAGCCACTGCTGGAGATGCTGGTGAAGGCAGAGAAGGAGGGGGAGAAACCCACTGACCTCTCCTTTACTTCTTCAGTGTCACTAGGTACTTCTCCTGGCTGATCCCAGATCCTCCAACTATAAGGAACCTTGGAAATGCAGCTTGCATGGCTCAGCACTCTGCTACCCAAAGCAGGCCGGGGAAGTGGGTGGAAAGACATCTGAGGGCTCCAGGTTGGTACAGAGAGTGGGAAGAAAATATGAGACTGAACGGAGTAACCACGAATGATTCAAAGTTCTTTTTAATACAGCGGTATAGAAAGAAGCAACATAGGCCCAGCGTGGTAGCTCACGTCTGTAATCCCAGCACTTTGGGAGGTCGAGGTGGGTGGATTACTTGAAGTCAAGAGTTTGAGACCGGCCTGGCTCACATGGTGAAACCCCATCTCTACTAAAAATACAAAAGTTAGCTGAGCATGGTGGCATGCGCCTGTAATCCCAGCTATGTGGGAGGCTGAGGCATGAGAATCGCTTGAACCCAAAAGGCAGAGGTTGCAGTGAGCTGAGATTGTGCCATTACACTCCAGCCTGGTGACAGAGAGATACTCTGAAAAAAAAAAAAAAAAAAGCAACATAGAGGAAGAAAAGTTTGATATACAATGCAATCTCTCAGAAACTGCCCATTACCCCTGTTGTGAGACCCTCTGGCCTTTAGTTCTCTTGGATACTGAAATGAAACCCAGTTACTGCAGTTGTGAATCTGGATACCCAGTGCCAATATCAGTCATCCACTGATCCTACTGTTCGCAATCACAATGTCTTTAGTGTACCCACTTTGCTCTCTCTTACGCAAGTATCCTCTAAGACAGTGCCATCCAATACTTTTCTGTGATGATGGAAATGTTCTATGTCTGTGTTGTCCAATAGGGAAGCCACCCACCACATGTGGTCACTGGACACTTGAAATGTGTCTAGTGTAACTGAGGAACTGTATTTTAAATTTTATTTAATTTTAATTATTTATAATTTGAACTTAAATCTCCATATGTGGCTAGGGGCTACCATATTGGACAGATTTTCTCTAAGGTATTGGGACTGAGCATTTGGATAATCTCACTGGTTTATTCTACAAGGGAGAACTGTCTTTACTTTCCAGGTAATCCCAGGAGTTAAACTAACTCAGATCATCAGAACAGGTTGAAATTTCACTGCACCCTCCGGCTTTGTTGATAATTCTATTGTGTCCTCAATGCTTCATGCAACCAGGGAGATTCCAAGCCTCTCTTCCTGATGAAGTCAGGGGAGACAGAGAGACTTGTGGAAAGGTTCCTTTGCCAATATGCATCTGGGGAGAGCACAGAAGGCAGCACTCCAATTGCTCCATGGCCACAGAGTGGTGTGGAGGCATCTGGAAGTTTCTTTTTGTTTCTGTTTTTTTTT
>NW_016809129.1:2309478-2325364 GCF_001698545.2 Rhinopithecus bieti | reverse complement strand
CTGAGAGAGGCACAGAAAAGGCTAAAAGGGGGAATTATAACATCTCAGAGGCTGCCACCAAAGAAAATGGCCCAGACCAAAATCAAAACAATAACAGTAGCAAAACCAGGATGACATACATCCCAAAGGATGCGAGAAAGACAGAGTATGACAGCGGACCTGAAGCCTGCTTGTATTACAAAATTATGGCTCCTCCTAGGGCCACCTGGAGTACATTTGACCCCTTTGGATGACAAGATCAGAGCAAAAAACGCTGGGTGCACTGAGCTTATGTCTAAACAGAGAAAATACAAAAATGACTAAAATTACTCCCCAGAAAACCCGAGTTACAGACAAAACAATAATAGTTATTATTGTACATAGATAATGTAGGCATGGTCAAGCATATTCACAGCAACTTTGTTTGTAGCAGTAAAAAAAAAAAAAGAGAGAGACAGATTAGAACAATAATACAAACAACAACAAAATAAAATCCCGTCAATGGAAGAGTGGGTAATTTGCAGAATCACTGAGAAAGTAGCACTATACCATAGTGAAAATATGTGCATTAGTGTGGAAGAATTTCCGAGATATTGAATGGAGGAAGCAAGTCCCAAAACAATATTTGAAAACATGATATAAGGTAGCAGGCAAAGCTGAGTAATATTTGATTTAGGGATACATATGTAAGTGGTAGCAACTATCAAAAAAAGTAGAGGCCAAGCTCGATGGCTCACACCTGTAATCTCAGCACTTTGGGAGGCTGAGATGGGGGAATCGCTTGAGCTCAGGAGTTGGAGACCAGTCTGGGCAACATGGTGAAACCCTGTCTCTACCAAAAATACAGAAAAATTAGCCAGGCATGGTGACACACGCCTGTAGTCCCAACTACTCAGGAGGCTGAGGTGGGAGGACTGCTCAAGCCCAGAAGGTAGAGACTGCAGTGAGCTGACATCACACCACTGCACTCCAGCCTGGGCAACAGAGTCAGAGTCAGATCCTGTCTTCAAACCAGGCTAGGTGCTATGGCTCATGCCTGTAATCCCAGCACTTTGGGAGGCTGAGGTTGGCAGATCACCTGAGGTCAGGAGCTTGAGACCAGCCTGGCCAATATGGTAAAACCCTGTCTTTACTAAAAATAGAAAAATTAGCCTGGAGTGGTGGTGCACGCCTGTAATCCCAGCTACTTAGGAGGCTGAGGCAGGAGAATCACTTGAACCTGGGAATCGAAGTTTGCAGTGAGCCGAGATTGCACTGCTGCACTCCAGCCTGGGTGACAGAGCAAGACTTCATCTAAAACAAACCAAAAATCCCAAAAAACAAACCAAACCAAACAAACTACTCCCCACCCCCATAAACAAACAAATAAACAAAAAAAAACCCAAACACCCAAAAAAGGAGAGAAGCAAGGCAAAGCCAGGACAGTGGTTACCTCTGGGAGGTGAGGGGAAATGGAATCAGGAGTTGCTCACTCGGGACTTGCATGGCAATAGGAATGCCCTTTTTCTTAACTTGTGTCGTGGGGGCAAAGTTTTTATTTTCTTCCTCTTATTAAAGTGACCTATAATGCTGAGCAAATAGCATATGTACAATATGATACCCTTTCTGTAAAGTTTAAAACCAAGTAGAGCCATATACTCTTTCTGAAGTCATATTAAAAGCATACAGAATACCCCAAATTCAGGGGAGGGGTTGATTCAGGGGAGAGAGAACAAAGGATCATGCAGAGTTCACAGGGGCTTCAACTGAGGCAGGCATTTTTATTTTTTAGTTCTTTAGCCAACTGGGGCTTGTTATATTTTGATATGCCTGAGATATTTCAATAAAAGTATGAAAAGCTGACGCCACTGCGGCTTCATGGGAGAATCTGCGGGTAATGCAGACCTGGAACTGCAGATGTACTGCAGAGGAGAGCAAACGAGGAAAGAGGAACGCTAGATGACCTCTAGGTACATGACAGGTGCCAGAGATAGGAAGAAGTCCACAGAAAACCTGCGTTCAGAGCAAGGAGATGAATAGGGAAGCATTAGGCCTGCTGGCTGGGAATAATAATGGTAGATGGCTGAGAGAAAGCAGAGGGGCCCAGTATCTCATTCATTCACTCATTCATTCATTGGGCACATTTTAATGGACTGTTTCCACGTGGAAGGCTTTGTTTTGCTCATCTCCTATTTTGTGTGTCTTCTTTAACAAGCGGAGACCATACTGAAGGGATTGAAAAATTTCAAACATAATCAGTGTAAAATAGGAAAGGGGTTATTAAGAGACCACTTGGTATCTTGCATTTTTTGTTTGTTTGCTTGCTTGGTTTTGAGGGGCAGCCAGCCTAGGACAGGAGTTAAGGGTGTGGGCTTTGCAACCAGCCTGCAAGGGTTTGAATTCCAACCAATTTTAGCTGTGAGTTCTTGAGCCAGTTGCTTTACTTCTCTATGCCTTAATTCCATAGTTCAACATCGAGGACGGAGAAGATAATGTCATCTATAAAAGTTATTACTAGCACACATGGGACCAAATAACATAATTTGGAAAGGGGATGCAAACTTGTTTTGAAGAAGGAAAAGCAAATTCCAGCACGATCTCCTTCTGATTCATCACAAAAAACTTTATGGGCATTTAACCCTCTAGTTCTCTGCTTTATTCACTGATAATGAGGTCCAGAAAGTATGTATTAACATTTTGTTACTTTATATTTTTTCCAGGTTTATTTCAGTAAGTAGAGATCTGAAAACAGTATTTTTGAGGTACTTCTATACAGCATTTCTTATATCTGGGATTTTTTTCTTTCTTTCTTTCTTTCTTTTTTTTTTTTTTGAGACGGAGTCTCGCTCTGTCGCCCAGGCTGGAGTGCCGTGGCCAGATCTCGGCTCACTGCAAGCTCCGCCTCCCGGGTTCACGCCATTCTCCTGCCTCAGCCTCCCGAGTAGCTGGGACTACAGGCGCCCGCCACCACGCCTGGCTAATTTTTTTGTATTTTTTAAGTAGAGACGGGGTTCCACCGTGTTAGCCAGGATGGTCTAGATCTCCTGACCTCGTGATCCGCCCCACTTGGCCTTCCAGAGTGCTGGGATTACAGGTGTGAGCCACCGCGCCCGGCCATGTCTGGGATATTTGAGTATCATTGAAATGTATATAAATTCTAGATGCGTATGTTACTGTGCTGAGGGTCATTCAAAGCAGCGTAAGTTGATGTTGTCCTCGGGAGGCCTTGCCATTTACGGTCTGTGTCAGAGGCTTGTGTTCATTTTCTTTTCTTTTGAGACAAGGTCTTGCTCTTTTACCCAGCCTGGAGTGCAGTGGCACGATCACAGCTCACTGCAGCCTCAAACTCCTGGGCTCAAGTTATCCTTGCATCTCAGTGTCTCCAGTAGCTGGAACTGCAAGCATGCACCACCTTTCCCAGCTTATTTTTAAAAAATTTTCTTCCCTTGAGATGGAGTCTTGCTATGTTGACCAGGCTGGTTTTGAACTCCTGACCTCAAGCAATCCTCCCAAGGGCACAGACTACAGGTAGGAGCCACTGCAGCTGGCCCAGGTGCTTGTTATTTTTGCACTTCTTTAGCAATACCAGCAACTTTTTCTAGCCCTAAAGGCCAAGGGTTGAAAACTAAACTTCTGGAGAAAAAGAAACCTTGAATAATTTTGCAGACTGGCTAAGCTTTCCGTTTTATTTGTTCAATTATTATTGAATGCCTAAGTCAGGTGTGTCATATTGATTCTGAAGACACTGAATCTAGTGGTAGATTTTTGGGGGAACACTTCATTAAGGTTCTAATTTAGTTGGTTTCTTGTGTCACTATGTTCATTGTCATTGACTTTCTCTTTCTGCCTATTGATTTCTTGGACTCCATATGCTTTTTCCAATAGTGTCAATCTGAAGTGGTTTTCTTCTAATAAGAAATGCCAGGTCATTGTCTGGGGAGCCGTAAACAACTTGATGGTGATTGTGCTTGGAAGGTGTTTTAGGCAAGGAGTTGGCCTAAACAGGGCCACCTCATCTTATTTTGCTTGGTTCACTTATCATTTGTTTTGGTCTTGGAACCAAGAAATCTCAATATCCATCTTAGTGTGTGGTCCCTGATTTGGAAGGAATGACTTGGCAAGATTTTTAGAAGTAGTAAGAGCTCCTCTGGATCATGTACCTACTCAACATAATGGAAAAATGGGACAAAATTCTTTCTGCAATTGCAGCTAATTTATAAGAATAATGAAGAGAGATGTACTGAGAGAGAGCATTTCACTACTTGGTGATAATTAAGCTTTTAAAACTCTGTTAAGAAAGAAATCACTAACCAAAGCAATAGCGGCAACTTTTCTACCAGAACAGACATTTCTAATTAATTCCTTGGCCATTAAACCCTACAGGCCAATCCAGATGAGCAATAAAAAAGCAGCGAGAGAAGAGTGCTGGAGAAAGTTTTCTTTGACTGTCAGCATTAACAGTCATATTTTTTCACTGTTCTAAGTAGGAAATTGTGAGTTGCAAAAATGGCTAGGGGAAAATTTTAAAGTCTGAAATATTCGTTACATGCTTATTAAAATAGAAATTCCATCTGTGTACTATAAAATTAAGTGATTCTAAGGAAAGTAATAGCTTTTAATATTCCTTCAGTAGGTCCTTTGGGACAGTTTGCGAGTTGGGCTAAAGAGAAGCAACACGGCTCTGATTTTCTTTCCAGAAGATGATGATTTTGGAACGGGAGCATTAATTTCCCTTTTGAATTATGTACACAGTCACTTTCCCAAGAATACTGAAACTGAGCATATCTCGTCCCTGTTTTCCTTCTGATTTCAGGACATATAATGATTTGCCTTCCGTAACTGCAGATGGGCAGGGGTTCTCCTCCTTCCCTTAGCACCATTCTTAAATTCTTTGCTTGGATTAACATTAAGCCTAATTTGAATAGGAATTCACTCTCCTGTGTCGGGTGGCCAGCAAAGCCGCAGGTTCTGCTGCTTTTCACATTAAATGGTGTCAAAAATTACTTGAGCTGGGGATGAGTGTCTTTCACCGCATAGATGGAAAATATCTAGGACTGTGCTGGATGCATCCTGGCCCAAGGCAACCGCTCTAAATGTGCGTGCACAAAAACAATGCCTGACTTTCGTGAGTTCTTCACAATTTATAAGATATATTGACATATATACCTTGACATACGCTATGATCTTAATGTTTATGCTCCCCCATTCCTAATTCATGTGATGACTCCAATCCCCAAAGTGATGGTGTTAGGAGATGGGGCCTTTGGGAACTAATTAGGTCATGAGGGCAGAGCCCTCATGAATGGGATTAGTGCTTTTATAAAACAGGCCAAGGGGAGACTCCTAGCTTCTTCCACCATGTGAGGACACAGCCTCTAGCCGTGCTGGATCTTTGATGCTGGATCTGCCAACGCCTAAATATTGATGTCTCAGCTTCTAGAATTATGATATATAAATTTTTGTTGTTTATAATCTACCCAGTTTATTATACTTACTAAGAAAATAGTCCAAATACAATAAATATATAGTCCAAAAACAATAAATGTTTTCTTAGCTTGAATGGACCAAGAAAACATAGTTTTTATTATTGTATCCTAAAACAATTGAGGTAGGCATGGCAGAGATTACTGTCTCCTCTGGATAGGACGAGGAAACTGAGGTATGAAAATTAAAATTAAAAGAATTTTCCAAGTTCACTCATCCCGTAAGTGGTGGAAACAGAATTAAAACGCAAGCTTCTGAATCCTCTTTTTTTTTTTTTTATTTTGAGACAGAGTCTCACTCCGTTGCCCAGGCTGGAGTGCAGTGGTGTGATCTCAGCTCACTGCAATGTCCACCTCCCAGGTTCAAGCGATTCTCCTGCCTCAGCCTTCCAAGTAGTTGGGATTACGGGCATGCACTACAATGCCCAGCTAATTTTTTTTTTTGTATTTTTAGTAGAGATGGAGTTTCACCGTGTTGTCTAGGCTGGTCTCGAATTCCTGATTGCAGATGATTCACCTACCTCAGCCTCCCAAAGTGTTGGGATTATAGGCGAGAGCCACCGTGCCTGGCCCCAAATCCTTTCTAGGTTTTCTTCCCCCCAATTAAACCACATTTGTTGTATGCCACATTGTGTCATGCTTTCATGGGGCTTTTTAAAATTAATTTGTTTTTTACACCTTAAAAAAGTAGAGATGGAGTCTCACTATGTTGGCTAGGTTGGTGTTGAACTCCTGGCCTCAAGCAATCCTCTTGCCTTGGCCTCCCAATGTGCTAGGATTCTAGGCATGAGCCATCGCGCCCATCACTATAATGGAGTTTTTAGATATCCACAGAGATGCAGCTACAGCAAAAATCAATGATGACAACAGGTTTGGGAATGAGAATGAGGGCTCAAGGTGCAATTCTACTGCTTTTTTGTTACGTGACTTTGAAACTTTTGTCAAGTGATTTTGTTTTTCCAAGGGAAGCATCCTCCTCCCCACAGAACCCCTGCAAAGTGTTACACCCCAGAGCCTCACAAGTCTTTCTCTCAGTTGTGGGTTAGAAAATCTGACTACTTTGTCCCAAATGAATGACATAAAGTTTTTCCTATATTTAAAATTTTTTTGACTCAATAAGTTAGTTATCATTATACCTTCATTTTATGAATAAAGAAACAAAAGCTTAGGACTTCCACATGTCACTCCTCTCCTTTCCTCACCCCTTTCACAAACGTGGAAAAGAACCTTTCCCCTCCCCCTCCCCCTGATTCTCCAACGTTCTAATTTCCTCTCTTATTCTATTCTTCTTTCTCCCCTCCCCTTCCCCGTGTCCCTCTTCGAGCTCCCTCTATCCCATCCCGCTTACCCTTCTCTTCTTCTCCTCTTTTTTTTTTTTTTTTTTTTGTTTTTTTTTGAAGACGGAGTCTCGCTTGTCACCGCAGGCCTTGGAGTGTAGTGGCCCGAATCTCAGCTCACGTGAAAGCTTCCGCCTCCCGGGCTACACGCATTCTCCTGCCTCCAGCTCCCCCCGAGTAGCTGGGACTACAGGAGCCTGCCACCGTCGCCCGGCTAGTTTTTTGTAGTTTTAGTAGAGACAGGGTTTCACTGTGTTAGCCAGGATGGTCTTGATCTCCTGACCTCGTGATCCGCCCGTCTCGGCCTCCCAAAGTGCTGGGATTACAGGCTTGAGCCACCGCGCCCGGCCCTCTTCTTCTCTTTTTTGAGACTGAGTCTTACTCTGTCACCCAGGCTAGAGTGCAGTGGCTCAGTCTTGGCTCACTGCAGCCTCAGCCTCCTGGGTTCAAATGATTCTCCTATCTCAGCCTCCTGAGTAGCTGGGATTACAGGTACATGCCACCATTTTTATATTTGTAGTAGAGATGGGTTTCACCATGTTGGCCAGGCTGTTCTCAAATTTCTGACCTCAAGTGATCCACCTGCCTCAGCCTCCCAAAGTGCTTGAATTACAGGGGTGAGCCACCGCACCTGGCCACCACATGTACTATTTTTAAACTTTTCTGATTTAAACACACTGTACTGATATATTATTAGGGCAATACACAAAATAAAATTCCAAAGAATGAGATTAAGAATATAAATAACATTTCTCATATTTTCTTTTATGTCTCCAGCGAATCAGTTGATTTACTGGAGTATGTGCAACTCACATTGGAAATTGCTGTTCTAAAATATGAAGAAAATATTAATAGCAGACTGTATTTATCAAGAACATATAAAACTTGTCACATGTTTTTGTGACTCAGTTTCACTAATTCAAATCAAACATGGATTTCCAAGTATGCGTATTAAGAATTAGAGCCTTTAGACCTGCTTCATTCTGAAGGGAGAATTGTTACAATTAAGTAACTTGAAAACACTAAATATATCAATATTAACCAATAATTTGGAGGTACTTTAACAAGAAGCATATAGAAAAAGTCCCTATGCATGAGGCTGCATGCCAATAACCAAGGCTGACTATAAGATTGGATGTTTGTGTTCCCTTAAAATTCATATGTTGAAACCTACCCATCAGTCTGATTATATTAGGAGGTGGAGTCTGGGAGATGAGTAGGTCATGAAGACAGAGCCCTCAAAAATGGGACTAGTGCTTTATAAAAGAGAACCTGGAGACCTCCCTTGCTCCTTCTGCCACCTGAATAGAAAGATGGCCATCTAGGCCAGGCATGGAGGCTCACGCCTATAATCCCAACATTTTGGGAGGCCAAGGCGGGTGGATCACTTGAGGCCAGGAGTTCAACACCAGCCTGGCCAACATGTTGAAAACCCATCTCTACTAAAAATACAAAAATTAGCTGGGCGTGGTGGCATGCACCTGTAATCCCAGCTACTCAGGAGGCTGAGGCAGGAGGATCGCTTGAACCTGGGAGGCAGAGGTTGCAGTGAGCCAAGATCGTGCCATTGCACTCCAGCCTGGGTGACAGAGTGAGACTCCATTTCAAAAAAAAAAAAAAAAAAGAAGATGGCCATCTATGAACAAGAAAGTGGACTCTCACAAGACAGTGAATCTGCCAACACCTCGAGCTTGAACTTTCTAGCCTCCTGAACTGTGGGGAATAAATTTCTGTTGTTTATAAGCCAATAAGTTTATGGTATTTTGTTATAGTAGTCTGAATGGATTGGTACCAGACAGAAATTGGTACCAAGAAGTGGGGGTGTTGCTATAACAAAGACCTGTAAATGTGGAAGTGTCTTTGAAACTGGGTAATGGTTAGAAGCCGGAAAAGTTTTGAGGTGTGTGCTAGAAAAAGCCTACATTGCTGTAAATAGTCCTTTAAAAGCAATGTTGGTGAGGGCTCAGAAAGAAAACAGAACTGTAGAGAAAGCATCAGTCTTCTTAGAGAACACCTAAATAATCTTGAACAGAAGATTGGTAGAAATATGAACAGTAAAAGCTGTTCTGATGAGGTCTCAGACAGTAAAGAAGAACTTGTTATTGAAAACTGGAGGAAGGTGGTCTCTGTTGTAAAGTCTTAAGGAACTTGGCTGAATTTTGTTCCTGTCCTAGTGTTTTGTGTAAAGTAGAACTTGTAAGAAATGAAACTGGATATTTGGCTGCAGAAATTTCTAAGTGAAGTGTGAAGGAGTGGACTGATTTCTTCTGATTGCTCATAATAAAATGAGAAAAAAGAAATTATTTAAAGATGGGATGGTTCATCAAAAGGGAGGCAGAACTTAAAGATTTGGAAAATTCTCAGCCTATCCATATTGGAATGAGAAACCTGGTTTAAGAGAGAAAACTAAGGGGGTGGCCAAACGACTGTTTGACAAGGAGATTTGTCAACCGTCTCAACAGAAGCTACCAGCTATTCTCCAAGAGAATGGAGAATACCTGGAGGCAATTCAGAGACCATCAGGGTTATCCCTTCCATTACAGGCCCACAGTACAAGGGTTGGGGGCAGAGAGGGATAGAATGGTTTCAAAGAAGAGGCTTGCTGATGCCTGGTGTGCATAGGAGTTTGGCATACAGACCTTGCCTCACATCAAGGACTCCATTCCCTACACTCCAGCTCTGTTCTCGTCAGCAACCCTGGGTAGTGTTCTGGTGGACCTCAGCGTGGCCTGAGCTATATTCAGCACAGCTGTCATGGTATGGTTGTCCTCACCTAGATTTCAAAGGATGAGGCCTCCTGGTAGAGTCATGGACTTGGGACCCCAGCCCTGGAAAGCTGCAGGGTCAAGGCAGAGAACTGCCATAGGTACAGAGCTGCCTGAAGCTTTGGGTCAACCCCTGCCCAACAAGTCTGCAGGGGTCAGACTGCTGCCTCAATGGGTCTGGTAGATGGGATCCATCCCCAGTGGGCCTGGAGGGCAGAGCATCAGGTCAAAGATTCTTCTTAAGCTCTGTTACTCCTTTCTTCTTTCCTATTTTTTTCCCTTTTAGAATGGGATTGTTTATCCTATGCCTATCACACCACTGTATTTTGAAAGCACATAACTCATTTGGGTTCACAGGTTCACAGTGGACAGGATGAATTGCCTCAGGGTGGATTGTACCTTGACTCCCACCCATATCTGATTTAGATGATATTTAGAGGAACTTTGGGTTTTAGACTTTAGAATTAAAGATGGAACGAGTTAAGACTTTTGGGGCTGTTGGAATGCAGTGAGTGTATGTTACATGTGAGAAAAACATGAATTTTGGGGGGCTAAGTACGAAATGCTGTAGATTGAATATTTAGGTGACACCAATGTTTGCGACTTAAAATGTAACCCCCAATATGATGGTATTAGGAGAGGAGGCCTTTGAGAGGTGATTAGATCCTGAAGGCAGAACCCTCATGAATCATATTTGTGCCCTTATAAAAGAAACCCTTAAAAGCTCCCATGCCTCCTCTGCCATATGAGGACACTGTGAAAAGATGGTGGTCTGTGAACCAGGAAGTCAGCCCTCACCAGAATCTGCCGGCAACTTGATCCTGGACATCCTCATCTCTAGAACTGTGAGAAATAAATTTCAGGTTTTTGTTTTTGTTTTTTCTGAGACAAAGTCATGTTCTGTCTCCCAGGCTGGAATGCAGTGGCACAACTTCAGCTCACTGCTACTTCTGCCTCCCGAGTTCAAGCAATTCTTGTGCCTCAGCCTCCCAAGAAGCTGGGATTATAGCAGTGTGCCACCATGCCCAGCTGATTTTTGTATTTTTAGTAGAGACAGGGTTTTACCACGTTGGCCAGCTGGTCTCAGACTCCTGGCTTCAAGCAATCTGCTCGCCTTGGCCTCCCAAAGTGCTGGGATTACGGGTGTGAGCCACCTTGCCTGGACTCTGTTGTTTATAAGCCACCTAATTTAGGGTACTTTATTATGGTAGCCCAGGTGGACTAAGACAAGGATCTAAAGCCTTCTCTCATGTACTGTTTAAATGACTTCCATAACTCAACATCAAAGAAAGTATCCAGAGAGCATGAGAATTAAAATTTTGTGGAGAATGAAAGTGAGCACACGAATAATTTCTCACCCCATACAAAGGGTATTTGCAACCTCACTATTTTATTTGTTCTTTACCACAGCTTTGTGATTTTGGCACATTTTTTCCCTTTTTTTTTTCTTTTGCTAAGAAAAATGAAGTTTAGAGAGATTAAGTGACCGGAGCAAGATTGCCCAGCCAGTGAGGGTGGATTCAGCACTGCTCATGGTAAATCTGAACTCTTCTCTGTGACAGTCTGCCAAACACCTGGTTATGCATCCTTCCTTGTCATTCCTCAAGTGAAAAACGAAGACCAGAAGTGTTCCTGAAGTGAGGAATCAGGTATTTTTTCCCTCCAAAGGACTAAACCTAGTAGTGTGGCTAAGAATCCATAGGAAACGTGGCAAAAGACCAACAGAGGCAAAGCAAATTAGTGGAAGACGCAGGAAGAAAAGTATGGAGGACTCAGTAAAAACCTTGCATGAAGATAAGAAATATAAATTATGTTTTGTCAAAACCAACATTTTTTTCCAATATAGAAGAAAGGGCAGAGTGGAATTTGGATTTATATCCAAATCTCTAAGGCCTGTGCTGTTAACCATTTGCTATCATGAGACTCAGAGGAGAAGAAGAGCCTCTGCAGTGCTGAATCCTTTGACCTGATAGGACATGGTGATTTTCATTTTTGGCTCTGTGGAAATTCTGTTGTTTCAATGCCCATACAATCAACAAGTGACAATCAAATCGATGGCTTAGCTGTCTAAAAGCACCTCATGGACATTTCTGCTTCCTTGTGCACTGTGTATGGAAGTGCACGTCATCTTGTTTGCTGGTGATTTGTGCTTTCTGGGTTCCGACGTTCTAGCACACTCAGATAGGAAAAGCCAAGAGAAGTAAAATGATGGGTGCCCTCTCCAGTTTCGGAAGGAGATAGATTAGAAGGGAGGGGCAGGAAAGAGGTGGGAATAGGGTTGTCTGAGGAGGTGGAGAGAGTTCCCAGTAATTGCTGGGCTACAGGTGTAGGGGTAGCTCTCTGTACCCCAGTAACTACTCCGAACAGGTAAGGGGTAGCCCCTCAGTTGTTCCTAACCAGGCATTGGTCATCCTCATCAAGTACTTGGAAATGAATGGAGAATTTTTTTGTTGCCAATGACTTGGGTATGCTATGAAATTTAATGCCCAGGGTCAGAGAAGGTAAACGTCCTGCCATGCCTAAGTCAGGCTTACATAAAGTAGAATGATCTTTCCTCAAATGCTGATACCACCCCTGTTGAAATTCACTGTGAGCTAGCCCTACCGACCTCAAAGACACTCTGATGTCAACAGTTGAGGAATGAGGGAAAAGCATAAAGAAGGTTTGAAAAGATTCTGGGAAGAAATTAGATATATCTTTAAAATGTTTTATTCATATGGTTAGAGTGTGTGTGTATAAGAGAGATCTTTTTGACCGGGCGCAGTGTCTCCTGCCTGTAATCCCAGCACTTTGGGAGGCTGAGGCTGTGGATCACGAGGTCAGGAGATCAAGACCGTCCTGGCCAACATGGTGAAACCGTGTCTCTACTAAAAATACAAAAAAAATTAGCTGGGCATGGTGGCATGTGCCCATAATCCCAGCTACTCTGGAGGCTGAGGCAGGAGAATCGCTTGAACCTGGGAGGCAGAGGTTGCAGTAAGCCGAGATCACACCACTGCACTCCAGCCTGGCGACAGAGCGAGACTCCATCTCAAAAAAAAAAATATATCTTTTTGAAGGATCTTGTATTATATTGAGAAAATTATTAAATTCTCTCATCCATGTTTACATTTATATGATCTGCTAACATGATTTAAAATTCAGTTATCATGTTGATATGGTTTGGATTTGTGGCCTCACTTAAATCTCATGTTGAATTGTAATCTCCATTGTTGGAGGAGGGGCCTGGTGGGAAGTGACTGGATCTTGAGGTTGGTTTTTACTGGTTTAGCACCATCCCCCTCGTATTGTCTTGTGAGAGAGTTCTCACAAGATCTGGTTGTTTGAAAGTGTGTAGCACCTCCTCCTTTGCTCTCTCTCTCCTGCCCATCATGTGAAGGTGTATCTACTTTCCCTTTGCCTTCTGCCATGATGATAAGTTCCCTGAGACTTCCCCAGAGACAGAAGCCTGTACAGCCCATAGAACCATGGGCAGATTAAACCTCTTTTCTTTATAAAATTACCAGTCTCGGGTAGGTCTTTATAGCAGTGTGAGAATGGACTCAAACAGATGAATTGTTCTTTTAATGCACTGTCAAAATTCATTTGATGTCTTATTTATTTATTTATTTATTGAGATGGAGTCTCGCTCTGTCACCCAGGCTGGAGGGTGGTGGCCCGATCTCGGCTCACTGCAAGCTCCGCCTCCCGGGTTCATGCCATTCTCCTGCCTCAGCCTCCCGAGTAGCTGGGACTACAGGCGCCCGCCACCTCGCCCGGAGAATGTTTTGTATTTTTACTAGAGACGGGGTTTCACCGAGTGTTAGCCAGGATGGTCTGGATCTCCTGACCTTGTGATCCGCCTGCCTTGGCCTCCCAAAGTGCTGGGATTACAGGCTTGAGCCACCGCGCCCGGCCCATTTGATGTCATTTTTAGATGTTTGCATCTTTATTTATAAGTGAACTTTGCCTATAGTTTTCTTTTTTTGAATTATCTTTATTATGATATGTTAATAACATGGTAATGCACAACAAATAAAATGAATTATGTGGTTGAGAATAGAGAAAATAAATTAGGAATTATTTGTACTTTAACATTTAAATATAATTCAGCTATTATATTTTCTGGGCCTGGTATCTTTTTTAAAATGGCAGACCTTTACTTAGCTTTCCAGTGTTTTCTGTGATTATTGATCTGGTCAGATTTTCTATCTCTTACTTGGCAAAATATAGTAGTTTTAATTTTGGTAGAAAACGAACCATGTCCTCTAAATTTTCAAATGTATTACTGTCCCTAAAAAACAGAGGCTGAAGCAAGACAAGTGGTAAGGTTTCATTGAAAGGTGATATCCTGGGATACAGAGAGAAGGAAAAGGGAAACGAGAGAGAAGGATGGAAAACAAATGGAAATTGGCGTGTTACCAAGCTGGCCACCACCTCATGAACTGTGAAGAATATGATACCCACTGAGACAGGACAATACCACACAGGCTGTACATACAGAAAAGACATGTTGGAATAGTCCACTTTAATAGTCATGGCAGGGGGAAAGGGAAGTAGATTGCTCCATCACCTTCCTCCCATCTCACTTCTCTCCTATTGGTCAATGTTTGCCTCATGGCGAGTTCAGTGCATGCACTTTTAGGCAGTATCACCTGGCTTCTTTGGGCAGCTGCTGCAGAGGCCACGTCCCACCCTGTGGAATGCCAATTCTTTGGAGTCTGCGTTGTAGTCTAGAAGTGGCAGGAGGAATCAGAACCTACATGGGTCCGACTGAATTGGGCCAAGAGGTGCCAGAGCTTCTGCAGCTTCTGACATGATGGGAAGGCATTAGGAAGGCCATGTTTCCAGAGCCTGGCATTCACCTTAGGACAGAACGAGATAGCCAGAGATGTCGGTAGATGCGGTGGTTGTGGCAGCAGGGGCAGTCGTGTGGCTGAGAGAGAGGTTAAACTTTGGGAATCTGAGGTGACCATAACGTGTCTCTGAAATAATTTCCATAGATTTGCATGTATATTCTTTTTTTTTTTTTTGAAACGGAGTTTTGCTCTTGTTGTCCAGGCTGGAGTGCAGTGGCATAATCTCGGCTCACTGTAACCTCCGCCTGCCGGGTTCAAGCGATTTCTCCTGCCTCAGCTTCCCGAGTAGCTGGGACTACAGGCATGCGCCACCACGCTCGGGTAATTTTGTGTTTTTAGTAGAGACCGGGTTTCTCCATGTTGGTCAGGCTGGTCTCAAACTCCCGACCTCAGGTGATCCGCCTGCCTCAGCCTCCCAAAGTGCTGGGATTACAAGCGTGAGCCACTGCTTCCAGCTGCATGTATATTTTTTTATGATTGTTAAATTACTTAAAAATATGTGTTTTATCATGATGAACAATAAACTTTTAAAAACACGTGTTTATCACTTTGTTATCTTAAAGGTTGTATGTTTTGCTTTTCTCTTTTCCACTAATCAGGTTTGCCAAGAGTTTATCTGTTTAAAAAAATATTTCTGGGGAAATAGCTTTCTGTTTTATGTATTCTTTATAATTGCTTTCTGAACAAATTTAACATTTTATCTCTGATAATTCCCTCCTTTATTTTAGTTTGTTATTTTTGAGGCTATATTTTAAATTTCTTCCATTTATTACTTGTTTTGTTTTTAATATTGATGGGTTATTAAGGCATTTAATGGTATAATTTTGAAATTTTGGATTTGAGTATAGTTTTACCTGTGGCCCATGGATTTTGGCATGAAAACTATCTGTTACTTAGTTTTTTTTTTTTTTTTTTGAGACAGAATCTTGTTCTGTCATCCAGGCTGGAGTGCAGTGGCATGATCTCGGCTCACTGCAACCTCTGCCTCCCAGGTTCAAATGATTCTCCTGCTTCAGCCTCCCAAGTAGCTGGGATTACAGGCATGCACCACCATGCCTAGTTTTTTTTTTTTTTTTTTTTTTTAATTTTAAGTAGAGATGGGATTGCACCATGCTGGTTAGGCTGGTCTCGAACTCCTGACCTCAAGTGATCTGCCCGCCTCTGCCTCACAGAGTACTGGGATTACAGGCATGAGCCACCATGCCCGGCCTCCTTTTTGTTACTTTTGAGACAATATACAAGATACAATTATAATTTTGAAACAGGGTTCTGGAGTGACAATTTCCAATTCAAAGATGACATCACAGAGTTTCTTATGAAAGATTTGGGTGCATATATAGGTCTTTCTGTGGCTTGAACCAAACTTTCCCTTAGGAAATCATTGTAAAGTTAATTTATGACAATGATAAATTTAGATAAATAGTTGAAATAACCTTAACCCGGTTTTCAGTGTAAATAGACACAGAAAGTCCACTTGGAACAAACCTTCTTTGTTTAGGGGAATA
>NW_016809129.1:2265117-2307442 GCF_001698545.2 Rhinopithecus bieti | reverse complement strand
CACCATGCCCGGCCTCCTTTTGTTACTTTTGAGACAATATACAAGATACAATTATAATTTTGAAACAGGGTTCTGGAGTGACAATTTCCAATTCAAAGATGACATCACAGAGTTTCTTATGAAAGATTTGGGTGCATATATAGGTCTTTCTGTGGCTTGAACCAAACTTTCCCTTAGGAAATCATTGTAAAGTTAATTTATGACAATGATAAATTTAGATAAATAGTTGAAATAACCTTAACCCGGTTTTCAGTGTAAATAGACACAGAAAGTCCACTTGGAACAAACCTTCTTTGTTTAGGGGAATAATCTCTTATGTTGTCTTCCATATTCAGGACAATTGTGCCGGTCATGCTGACCCAAATTTTAACTCCAGAGCTGTTTTTACTCTGCCAGTATTTTGACCTTGTATGCATGACTATAAACATTTTAGTCAGTCTTATACAGACATTGATGAAGTCATTAGTAAAACAGTTTTTGGAGTAAACTCTATAAAGCAAATTAAATTCTTGTCCACTTTAGCCGTACTGCCTATTACGGTAAGCAGACCCGCCCTATCTCTTGTGTTTAAGTGACTCTCTTCGCCCCTTCCACTCTGGGTGCCATAATCTTCATATCTTCATTGAAATAATGAGGCCCATTGCAAGCTTTTCCCACTTTATCTTAATTCATGGAGTTCAATTACCAAAGTTTTTTTTGTTTGTTTGTTTTTGAGACTAAGTCTCGCTCTGAAGCCCAGGCTGGAGTGCAGTGGTGTGATCTCGGCTCACCGCAACCTCTGTCTCTCGGATTCAAGCGATTCTCCTGCCTCAGCCTCCAGAGTAGCTGGGATTACAGGTGTGTGCCACTGCACCTGGCTAATTTTTCGTATTTTTAGTAGAGACGAGGTTTCACCATGTTGGCCAGGCTGATCTTGAACTCCCGAACTCAGGTAGTCCACCTGCCTTGGCCTTCCAAAGTGCTAGAATTACAGACATGAGCCACTGTGCCCGGCCTAAAGTGCTTTTCAAAAGAACTGGTACTTCCCTTAGTCTTTAAATATTTCTCAGTGCCCTGGTAAAGACCTGGAGACCTGGACCTTTTTATAGGAGACAAATCTGGGGACAGATAAGTTAGTTGCATACGATAATTTTAGTTTATTACTCTCATGTCTCTAGATCTTTTTTTTTTCCCCTTCTCATTACCCCATCTGGGAACTCAGCCTCATTTAGCATAGGTCACAACTGACTCCAGATTTGAGTTAAGTAACCAAGAAAACAGCTGAAAGCAATGTGGGTTACCTAGAACTCGTATATTGGATCCAGAATTTTTGGCATTTGTTTCCATGTTTATAAGTTTAGAAAATCTAAAATTACGTTCGGTTCCCTCTAATCTATCATTCCCAGAATCAATTTTTACAATTATTCTCCAGGTTTCTGGTGATATAAATTAGTCAATTCTTGTAATTTGTTTTGTTGTTGTTGTATATTCCATGGTTTGACTTTGTAACTTATCTTAAAGGGCATGTTGGAATATGTCTTTAGTCGTGAGTATGGAAGCAAGGAGGAGAGAGGCTTGGGGGGGATTGGCACCCCTTGAGAAGCAACTACCTTAGGTGAGGTATTTAAAAGTCAAGGCTCCTATACTGTCAGGAACAGACTTAACTTAATGGACGAGGAAACTATTTCATCTGGCAAGAGAGGTTTAGTAGTTTTAAGGGTTTTGGGTATCAGTGGACTCCATTCTAACTCTTAGGACCCCACTGCTTCTCAATCAGCTCCTTAACTGCTGCTTAACAGAGGGCTGTGAAAGCAACCTACTTTGCAATTGGGCAAATTCTGTCTGAGTTTCAATAGTCTCGGCCAAACAACTGCAAGTTATAGAGGACTCTTTTTTAAGGTAGTCATAGAAACCCTTTAATCATGATTGTGCCTTGAGCTGATAACTTTAATATTGAGCTTGAGATTTTCTTTCTTTAAGCTTTCCTGTGTGGAAGCAGGAGTCACTCAGTCTTGCCAATAGAAGGTTACCTCATTCCAGGTTACCACAGGTGATCATGTAAGGAACACTTTCATCCCATGTAAGATGAACCACCAGTCCTGTAATGGTAATAGGATTGTCACTGCTTTCAAATCCAACTGAGGAAGAAAAATTAGTCAAAGATTCTGACTTCTTTGTGTGTCTGTTGACAGCAAAATCTTTGGCCTTATTCTGCGGTTTACTGTTCTTAGTTTGAATCTGCTCTTGCTAGTTGTAACAGAAAGGGCTTTGTTAAAGGATGTTAGGTAGCTCACAGAATTTCTGCAACGACCAGATCATCAGGCTTTGACATTACAAATGCAAACATATTTCAAGTTCTACCAATTATATTTAAAGGAATCCAACCTGTCCCAATTTCAGGGCCCTAATACCATTTCCTTTTATCCTGATGGTAATTTCCAGTGAAGACAGTTTTGCAGATATATGTTATCCAGTGGTTTCCTTAATCCCTTTGGCTTATGTTACTATCATAAGGGTTAGGCAAAGATAATAAAACTAAAAGGCAAATCCTACACTCACCTTTAATTGGCAAGGAAACATTGCATAAAATGTTTTATAAACACTATCCTGTAATAACAGGATTGTAGCCAGCAACTTACATATTTGTTCTTGCTTTTCCCTAAAAAGACTGGCAATTGATTTACCTTTGGGTAAACTTTTGCTTTTGATAGTAAGCAGACTTTTTTGAGCTGAGGTTGAAGAGTTGGTAGTTTTACTTTTAATTTTTAAGGAAAATAACTACCCTAGTGCCTTTCTAATTCTCTGAACCCAAGTCCTGTTTTATTAAAGCCAATCCCTTCAGTCAAGAAAAACATTGGTCAAAGGACTATTTCCTGTACTTCCTTTCCCCAAATACCTTTTTTGGGTCCCAATGCCATAAAAAAAGTTTTTTGGGGGAAAAGTAAAAGTTTTTGGAAGTAAAAAAAAAAACCCTGGTAATTGATGATTTTAGGTTAAGTGAACAGAGTCCTTGGCAATCAGATTTTTTAGGCAAAGAAATTCTATTTTTATTTCCAAAACACTCTTTAATAGAACAGGAAACAAACATGAAAGGAAGGGCCTAAAGGAAGCTTGGCTGTTTATTCTGGTTATGTTGTTCAGATAATTATTCCATTCTTTCCCTCCCTCATTTGCTAATGCTGATGCCCCAAGAACGATTATTTTGTTCTCTTAGAAGAAGACCATGGTTTTAGAAAATTTACACAGTTCAGGAGAGGTAAACTCATACAAAATCTTTACCTAATATGTTGTGAGTTTACTGTCCCATGAGGTTCCATCCCATCTAGGAAGTGTTTCAAGAGACTTACCTTTTTTTTTTTTTTTTTTTTAAACAGAGTTTCACTCTTGTCGCCCAGGCTGGAGTGCAATGGCATGATCTCGGCTCACTGCAACCTCTGCCTGCCAGGTTCCAGCGATTCTCTTGCCTCAGTCTCCCGAGTAGCTGGGATTACAGCCACCACGCCTGGCTATTTTTCGTATTTTTAGTAGAGACGGGGTTTCACCATGTTGGTCAGGCTGGTCTTGAACTCCTGACCTCAAGTGATCCAACCACCTTGACCTTCCAAAGTGTTGGGATTACAGGCGTGAGCCACAGCACCCAGCCCGTATCAGTCCTATTTGAGGCATCACTGCTTGAACGTTCGGCATAGAAAGTGAGTCAGTGATTCATCCGTTTTTCAGGTTATTTTATTGTCGCATCATTTTGTAAGTTTCTGGGTTCTATCCGTAATGCTTCGTGTCTCAATTGATTTGTTAGAAGAAGAAATCGGTTTCTGGAATTGGTTTGAAAACCTTACGGATAAAAACTCAAGTTAAACATTTTTATCAAGGACATAAATATGTACAAGGCACTGTGTTAGACTTTTGGAAACAGAAAATAATTTATGATTTAGTAAACTTGATAGAAGCAAATGAAATAATAAACAGTTGCCTAGGTGAAGATAATCCTTTGCTTTGAAGATTTTCAGGCTAAATCAACTCATTAAGGACTGGTCTTACGATTATTAAAAACATATAATTACCCATGAGGTATGATAGGAGAGGTATTCTGAATATATTCACACATGTGGGCTCCATGTCCCCAGTTCCCCAAGCTCAAGGCCTTGTAATTTTTTTACAGTTAGAGATTTCATTCCTTTGAGATCTAGTAGCTTTTTAGACTTTATGAGTGCTCTATTGAAGTTCAAGACTTTTTTTTCTCTCTTTCCAATTTTTATTTTAGGTTCAGAGGGTAAATGTGCAGGTTGGTTATATGGGCAAATTGCATAACATAAGGGTTTGGTGTGCAGATTATTTTATTATCCAGGTAACAAGCATAGTATCTGATAGGTAGTTTTCCAATCTTCACTCTCCTCCCAGTCTCCACCCTCAAGTAGGCCCAGGTTTCTGCTGTTCCCTTCTTTGTGCCTATGTGTACTCAATGTTTAGCTCTCACTTACAAGTGAGAACATGTGGTGTTTTCTGTTTCTGTGTTAGTTTGCTCAGGATAATGGCCTGCAGCTCCATCCACATTGCTACAAAGGGCATTATCTCATTCTTTTTCTATGGCTGCATAGAATTCCATAGTGTATACGAACCACATTTTCTTCATACAGTCTACTGTTGATGGTCATTTAGGTTGATTCCAGGCCTTTGGTATTGTGAATAGTGCTGCAATGAATATACACATTCATGTGTCTTTATGGTAGAACAATTTATATTCCTTTGGGTATATACCCAGCAATGGGATTGGTGGGTCAAATGGTAGTGCTGTTTTAAGTTCTTTGAAAGATCTCCAAACTGAATTCCACAATGGTTGAACTAATTTACATTCCTATGAGCAGTGTATAAGCATTCCCTTTTCTCTGCCACCTTGCTGACATCTGATATTTTTTTGCCTCTTTAGTAATAGCCATTCTGACTGGTGTGAGATGGTATCTCATCGTGGTTTTGATTTGTATTTGTCTGATGATCAGTGATGTTGAGCATTTTTTCATCTGCTTGTTGGCCACATGTAAGTCATCTTTTGAAAAGTGTCTGTACATGTCCTTTACCCATTTTTTAATGTTTTTTTTTTCGTCTTAATTTGTTTAAGTTCCTTATAGATGCTGGGTATTAGACCTTTGTTGGATGCATAGTTTGCAAATATATTCTCCCATTCTGTAGGTTATTTGTTTACTCTGTTGATAGTTTCTTTTGCTGTGCAGAAGCTCTTTAGTTTAATTAGGTCCCATTTGTCAGTTTTTGTTTTTGTTGCAACTGCTTTTGGAGTCTTTGGCATGAACTCTTTTCCAGGACTGATGTCCAGAATGATATCTCCTAGGTTTTCTTCCAGGGTTTTTTATCGTTTTAGGTTTTACATTTAAGTCTTTAACCATCTTGGATTGATTTTTGTATATGGTAAAAGGAAGGAGTCTAGCTTCAATCATCTGCACATGGTTAGCCTATTATTCCAGCACAATTTATTGAATAGAGATTCCTTTTCCCACTGCTTGTTTTGTCAGCTTTGTCAAAGATCATATGGTTGTTGATGTGCAGTATTATTTCTGAGTTCTCTAACCTGTTCTATTGGTGTATGTATCTGTTTTTGTACCATTATCATGCTGTTTTGGTTACTGTAGCTTTGCAGCGTAGTTTGAACTTGGGTAGTATGATGCCTCCAGGTTGGTTATTTTTGGTCAGGATTGTTTTGGCTATTTAGGCTCTGTTTTGGTTCTACATGAATTTCGGAATAGGTTTTTCTAATTCTGTAAAATTAGAATTTTCTAATTCTGTAAAAGTTTGATGGGAATAGCACTGAATCTGTAAATTGCTTTGGGCAATATGGCCACTTTAACCATATTGATTCTTCCTATCCATGAGCATGGGAAGTATTTCCATTTGTCTGTGTTGTCTCTGATTTCTTTGAGTGGAGTTTTGTAATTCTTGTTGTAGAGATCTTTCACCTCCCCGGTTAGCTCTATTCCTAGGTATTTTATTTTTTGTGTGGCTATTGTGAATGGGATTGTGTTCTTGATTTGGCTCTTAGCTTTGATATTTTTGGTGTGTAGAAATGCTACTGATTTTTGTACATTTTTTTGTATTCTGAAATTTTGCTGAAGTTGTTGATCAGATCTAGGAACTTTTGGACATACAGTATGGTGTTTTCTAGGTATAGAATCGTATCATCTGCAGAGAGAAAGATAGTTTGACTTCCTCTTTTTCTATTTGGATACCTTTTATTTCTTCCTCTTGCCTGATTGCTCTGGCTAGGATTTCCAGTACTATGTTGAACAGGAGTGGAGAGAGTGGGCATCCTTGTCTTGTTCTGGTTCTCAAGGGAATGCTTCGAGTGTTTGCCTGTTTAGTATGATATTGGCTGTGGGTTTGTCATAAATGGCTCTTATTATTTTGAGGTATGTTTCTTCAGTGCCTAGTGGTGGATTAGCAGTAGGTGGGGGCTGCAGGCGAGTGTGTGCCAGCAAAGTGGTGGAGGGAGGCCACGGGTGGGTGTGCACTGTGGTAGGTGAGGTCAGCCTGTGAAGGAGCTATAGTGGGGCCAATGGAAAGTGCTCCCTTCTGGTATCTGAGGCTGCCCTGCAAGTGGGTACTGCTGAGCAGAGAACCTGAAAAAGGCAGGATACTCAAATCAGATGGGCCGCATCCCATGGATAAGATAGCCATGTTCTGTCCAGGTCCATCAGTCAACAACAGCCAAACCACCTGGAGGAGCTTGGTGAGCCTTGGGGGATGGGTGTCCCTAGCCAGTGCTCCACTTCAGCTGTTCCGTGCCAAACCTTCTGGCCTCATCACAAGCTAGAGTTCTGTCTCTGCCACCTCTCCAAGCAGCTCTCTTTGTCAGCTCAAATGTCCATTAGGGTCATGGGGTCTCCTTCAGCTAGGATTCTGGAGGTTCCTGGTAAGAGTGGACCACTCCTCGCCTATTTAACTCATACCATCCCAGGAGCCACTGGGGGTCAGAAATGAGTCCTGGTGCTCTGTAGTCCGGTACAGAGTTCCCAGCTTCCTTCCCCTTCAGCCCAGGGTCTATGTCTTCCCTTGGTACACCCTCAATGCCTTTCTTATTTCCTATGATCTCCTGGAAGTGTACTGATCTGCTTGATGGTCTTGTCTTGTAGTAGAAGACGCTCTTCATGGCAGTGTCTAGGTGACCATCTTGGCTTTATCCCGAATAAAAGTTCAAGAGTGTGACTACATCTATGTGAGTTCCTAGTGGGGAATACCTTAAAGACTTTGCTCGCACCTAAGGGAGGAGAGTAGACAGCTAGCTGAGAGCAGCATTGAGGATCGAGAGGCTCTCTGGGATGGAAAGGAGCCTGTTTTCTACCTTGGAACTCTTAGTCTTGACCTTCTTAAATGTGTCTTACCTGAACTTTGAGTTTCTTTAAATTTTACTGTGGAACATATTGTTTGCATTTCACATTTGTTTCCATATTGCTGTATAATTGCTCCCTAGCTCTGTTGAAAACATATTTTTGTTTTTGACACGCACACATGCACTTGTCTCAAACCCAACAGCCAACGTGGGAATGGAGATAGCGGTGATCTCTTGGACTTCAGTGTCTAGTGCAGTAGTAGTTAGAGGTCAGAGTTCAGAATAAATGACTTTTATATCCTGTCTTGGATTATAATTTGATAATGTAGTGAGTAGTTTAATAAGTGGCAAAGTTTTGTTTCTGTCTCTAAATCCAGCTTTTTGATTGGGTATGAAATTCACTTTCATACCCAAGAAGCTGTCGTTTTGTGTTGTTCACAGGAAGGAAACAAAAGGATCAGGGCCCCTAATATAAGCTTTACCTCTTCCGTAACTCATCTTAGCTTTTCTCTACGTGTGTAATAAAAATTAAACCTTTATTTTCTTCTGGATATCCTAATCTCTGATTTTTCTTGGAACTCTGGAGGGATAGCATCCTAATTGCCTAAAAGTTGTTTCTCTCAGAATCTCTATATTTTTCTTCAACCCATAGGATTGGGGCAGCATTGTGTCAGAAAAGCTGGACATTCTTGTCCAGCTGGGTCTTTGGAGGAAATGCTATTTTTTATTGATTGACACCACTGGAGAGGAACCCCTTGGAAATGACAGATTTGGGATGTAAGGCTTACATTTGTTTTTGTTATGATGTCTGACTTTTATGATCCTTAAGACTGAACTGTGAAATAATTTTTTATTTGAAATCAGCTCATTTTTGTAAACACTTGTTGCTCTTAAAGCAATAATTTAATACCACATTAATTATGTTGCAGCAGTAATTGTGTAGGAATGCTAGGCTGGTATGATTGGTGTTTGTATGATCCTTCCATTCTTTCCATGAGGGTATTATCAGGTTCATTCATAGCAGTGATTTAGGGTGCCCCACATCAAGTGTTTTTCTTTGCCCCTTTGCTTCTTCCATTCATTCTCTCCTTCTGCACTGTCCTTTTCCACTGCCCTTGTTGAGTCTGTAAGCTGAGGCTGGAGTCATACTGTTAATGTCTTTGTGCAAATGGATCTCTGACCACATTTCACAGTGAAATTAAATCAGAGGGTTTCATAAGTTTGTTTAATCTATAGCTGCTCTTGGTTCCTACTATGAAAATGAACATTTAAATAATTGGTCAATTGGCTGGGCATGGTGGCTCACGCCTGTAATCCCACGACTTTGGGAGGCCAAGGTGGGTAGAACACCTGCAGTCAGGAGTTCCAGACCAACCTGGCCAACATGACAAAACCCCATCTCTACGAAAAATAGAAAAATTAGCTGGGCGTGCTCATACACACCTGTAATCCCAGCTACTCGGCAGGCTGAGGCAGGAGAATCGCTTGAACCTGAGCATTTAGGTAAGGGTTCAGTCAGCCTTAAAAAATACCTTACTTGCAAAACCAGTTTTCATTCAAGAACCAGAAAGCACCAGAGTGCTTTGAGTCACATGCGAATTTTGCATTTAAAGATTAATCTTCACACTCTGATTTTATTGAGGCCCAGATGAATCGCATCTCCATGACTGTGGCTTGAATTCCAGGATTATAGGCATGCCTTTTTTGTTTTCTTGCCTTTTCACGGATATATTTGAAAATCACTGTGGTCTAAATGTTTCATTCTGGAAGAACCAAAGTGATAAAGAGCTGGAATTGCTTTATACTCTACCATCTGTTTTGCCATTCATCTTCTGTAATGAGAACATTACATCGGGCCTCCCTACCTATTTCTCTTTGAGGCTCTGATTTAGCGCATACCAGCAAGAAATGAACCACATGCAGGTCTTTCTGGCCAGTGAGATTTTGTTGCCATTTAAAAAAATAACGGTCTTCTATTGAGCAATAAGTTGTATCAGAAGGCAATTCACTGATCTGTAGTCCCAATTTGTGTACAAACTATGTAGTAGAATATTTGTGAGTATACCACGTGGTGAAATGAAGTTACCTATTGCATAGACAGCAGGCTACATTTGGATGGGACATCCTTGTGTTTGCTCATTTGGTTTTACCATCAAACTGGTTAATGTTTTCAGAGTGTTTTAGAAGTGAAACAAGGGAAAACTTAGAAAAATATGATTTCTAAGCCTCTTACTTCATAGGGGCACACAGCAGGCTGTGGGTTTGGCTCTATGCCTGTGAACACAAAAAGAAGACAGCTGCTAGATACTATGAAATAGTTAAGTTCTCCATCTGGTTTGCAATATGCGTGAAGATTTGCTGCAAATCTGGATTGACTGCCATGCTCCAGTCAGTTTACAAATACACTGGTCCTTTTAGTTATAGAACATAAAGAGTGGTCCTAAGTGCCCAAGTATTAAACTCTTACACAGGCATTCAGCAAAAATGGGGCAAAGACAAAAGCAATATACCACTTTATTTAAAATGTGCTCCCCTTAATTTCTAAAAGTCTGGCAAAGAATAGAAAAATCTTAGGTCTAGTTTAAGTTGAGGATGACAGTGAAATGAAAAGGAACACACATATACTTGTGTTAGAATTGAAGCTGGCCTAATACATAAGATTTAGCACTTTGAATGTAATGTTTTCCTTGAGAACATTATTTTCTTAACAAAACAATCAACATTTTTGTAATTTATAATTAATATATGACAATCGCTGTAATTTTGGTATCAGAAGATCTTGTAAAATCTAATATGTTCTGTGTAAGATTTTTACTTTCTGCATATAAATAAAGTCATAGTATCATCGAATGCTTTTATTCATTTGAAATCAGTTATGGAAGCCATCTCTGGGCAGCTGAGGTAATGCCGGCAGTCTAAATTCAAATGTCTTCACGAATTCTCCAAAAAACAATAGAGATTTATGAGGAAAAAGAAATCCATGCATATCCCAAGCTTGCAGTATTATTCAAAGACTGAAGGCACTACAAATTTCAGATTACTTGAGTGTACAAAAATGAACGCCGATTTCCCATAGAGTTTTCTCTGAAGTTCTGTTGAAAGACTTGTGGACAGTTGTGGATGGGGCAAGGGGTCTAAAACATTGCACAGGAGATAGAAGAGGAAATTAGATAAAATCACTTCCAGAAATAGAAAGTCCACCCTAAATTATTTTTAAAAACTGAAAAAAAGTCTAAAAACCAACAACCATGAAGCAAAAAAAAATTCTAAACTGAAATAAATATTCCCAAACACGTACCTCAAGATATTAAAAGGCATTTTGAAACAGAAATTCAAAAACTAAGAATAAGAATGAGCAAAAATTGTTCTGTGGTGGGCAGGTGCATGAAATCATACCCCCAAAGGTGAGGGAGCTGAGAGGCTGAAGAAAAGAGGCTGACAAATTCAGTTTCTGAACAAGAAATATTTTATAGGGACTTAAGAACAGAAGCAATGTCCTGGGCAATCGGGAGGTGGTGGATCCCTGCACGTACTCTCCAGAAAGTACTCTTTATAGAAAAAGCATTTACGGCAAAACGCGTGCAGCTGGTTATATCCTCAGACTTTTTTTTTTTTTTTGCCGTGATATGTGACCACTATGTGGATTAGATCAGCAGCTTTCTGACGAGTAATCTATGCTCCAGGCATTAACGACCTTGCTGCAGAACACCTCAGTAGGTGGGGGTTAAACGTCCGTCATCATGGCGGTGTCCCCTCAAGATGGCATCTCTGGCCTGGTGCCGTGGCTCACGCCTGTAATCCCAGCACTTTGAAAGGCCGAGGCGGGCGAATTACTTGAGGTCAAGAGTTCCAGACCAGTCTGCCCAACATGGCAAAACCCCGTTTCTACAAAAAATACAAAAATTAGCAGGGCGTGGTGGTGCATGCCTGTAATCCCAGCTATTCAGGAGGCTGAGGCAGGAGAATCACTTGAATCCAGGAGGCGGAGGTTGCAGTGAGCCGAGATCGTGCCACTGCACTACAGCCTGGGCAACAGAGTGAGGCCGTTAAAAAAAAAAGAAAGAAAGAAAGAAAAAGAAAGGTGGCATCACTCCTACCATACAACAGGCTGTTCTACAAAAAGAGAAATAAAATTACAGGTGCTTGAATCTAGGAAAGAAAAAGAAGAAGAAAATACCAAATATCAGAAAGGAAAGACTAAATTCTTAGATGTAACAAGGCACCTAAGAGAAAATATATTTGAATGAAAATTCAGCAAAAGGAAAAGTAGATAAACAACGAAGAGAGTGAAAATGAAATAATAAAAGAAATAAAAAGGATTAGGGTAAATGATTGGAATGGAAGATAAGCAAAAAAAAAAAAAAAAATATTGCTCTAGGGATAACTGGAATTCCAGAAGAAGAACAACAAAATAATGGAATAATGTAAAATAATTAAAACCATAATTCTAGAAAACTTTCTGGAAATAAAAAAAGGACTGACTTAATATATATGTACATACACACATACACACACACACACATATGTAAATATATATATATTTTTTCAAGACAGGGTCTCACTATGTTGCCCAGGCTGGTCTCAAACTCCTGGGCTCAAGCGATCCTCCTGCCTTGGCCTCCCAGAGTGCTGGGATTACTGGCATGAGCCACCACTCCCAGCCTGACTTGATATTGAAAGAATTTTTTAGGTACCTGTGAATAATGACCTGGAACAGCAAACTCTGAGGCATGTCCCAGTAAAATTATTTATTTCAAGATAGAGACAAAAATCTTCATGACTTTTAGGCAAAAAGGTCAAAGGACAAGAGAATTCTACTGGCATCAGATTTCTCACAAGCAACAGAGAAAACAAGGCGACTGAACAGCATTTTCAAAAAAATCAAGGAAATAAAGTGTGAACCAAAGTTTTATGTCCAGTTAAGCTCTTCTTTAGCTGTCAAGGCTATAGAAAAGCAATTTTAAACACGGCGAAATGAAGGAACGCTCTCCTAATGGGCCATTTTTGAAGAGTCCACTAGAGGATGATGTTCATCCAACCAAAATTATGACTGGAAAAATTTTGGCAAAAAGACTGAGGGTAAGAAATTAATATCTTTCATGAATCATTTGGAGAATAAGTTGAGACATCAGGCCGCTTTAGCCCTAAATACTTCAGGGTAGAAATACTAATAACAAAAATTTTGTCTTTCATAACCTCAGTACAATTGCCAAAATTAGGATCGTAGCATGGATTCAAGTACTGTGTACAGGTACTTGAATGAGAGAGACTGACCCGGAGTCCCGGGTCACAAATCGCTGTTAGCACTCATGACTTTCTTTCGTCTGCAGCCACTCTGTAGTCTTTTTTTGGTCTTTCATGACCTTCATGTTTTTGAAGAATACAGGCTAGTTATTGCATAGAATGCCCCTCAATTTGGGTTTGCCTGATGTTGGGCTAATTCATGATATTTCTTCACAATTAGATTTGGGTTATGCTTTTCTTTTTTTCTTTTCTTTTTCTTTTGAGATAAAGTCTCATTCTGTCGCCCACGCTAGAGTGCAGTGGTGCGATCTCGGCCCACTGCAACCTCCGCCTCCTGGGTTCAAGCGATTCTCCTGCCTCAGCCTCCTGAGTAGCCGGGACTACAGGTGTGCGCTACTATGCCTGGCTGATTTTTGTATTTTTGTAGAAACGGGGTTTCACCGTGTTGGTCGGTCTGGTCTTGAACTCCTGACCTCAGGTGATCCACCCACCTCAGCCTCCTAAAGTGCTGGGATTACAGGCGTGAGCCACCGCGTCCGGCCTAGAATTTCTTTTAGTGTTTTAAAAATATATGTTTTCTTCTAGTATTTGATCTTTTATTCTTTTATGCATTATTTTAATGCTCTTGTCCCCTGTTCTTTTTTTCTTTTAATTTTAAATGAGATGGGGTTCTTGCTAGGTTGCCTCAAACCTGGCCTCAAGCTATCTTTCTACCTCAGCTTCCCAAGCAGCTGAAACTGCAGGCGTGGGTCACCATGCCTGGCTATTTTTATTATTATTATTTTTTAAATGAGATGGGGTCTGTGTTCCCTGTTTTAAAAATCTACTTTGACTTTGGTTTGCCAGTTTCTTTTTAAACTTTTCCTTTGGTGCAGCTGGTTTGCCAGTTTTTAATGGTTTCTTTGACTCTCACCTATTACTTATATACCAGTCAATGAACTTATTTCTATTTTTACCCTTTCTCTCTATTCTCCTTTAATTTTAAATTAAATTAGTCATTTATTTCTATGTCATCAGAACATATAATATGTATATATTATGCTCCTAAGCTTATCCCCTTCTATTTTTTCCCTTAAATCTACCTTGAATGTATTAATTTTTTACCCTCAGTCCTTTTGCACAAATTTTTCCAGTCATATTTGGTTGGATGAAAATCACCCTCCAGTGGGCTTTTTATGGCTCATTAGCAGTGTTCCCTCATTGAGGGGATTTGTATTGAGTCTGTTAAAATCCTCACTTTGGTGATTATGCTGTGGTTAACGAAAGACACAATCTTTGTTATCAGGAAATACACCCTGAAGTATTTAGGGGCAAAGAACATGATGTCTCAACTTATTCTCAGATAATTCATGAAACATACACAGACACACACAGAAATAAATAATAGTAATTGTGGAATCTGCTGAAAGGTACATAGAATTTCTTGGAACTTTTTTGGAAACTTGAAACGATATCAAAATTATAGAAACAATCAGTGTGGCGCAGGTCCGAGTAGACAGGCGGTGGACTCAGTGCGTAAGCCCTGTGGCATGCATATGCTGTCTCAGGGTGATGGGCAGAGGACACCACACCCTTCAACAACCTGGGGCAGACAACACAGTCAGCGGAGGAGGAAGTACAATCCTTACTTGCTTCATAAAAAGTCGAGGTAGGAGAATCTCACCAGCACGGTGCCCCTTGGTCCTACATTAGCGGCACAGGCTGTGGAGCATAAGCTGTGCTGGGTCAACAGCTGGTAGAAAGCATGAAGAACCAGATCAGGGCTTTCTTCGCTGTATAATTCAGAATTCTTGATGTGTTTTCCTTGTTGTTTGGTTCTCTTCTTATAATAAAGAGAATGTATGTACCAGACTAAAATAAATTATGGAATTTAAAAATCACATACATATGCTATTATCTAATATATTTAATAGTTTCTACAACTGCTAAGTGAGTTGATTATAGCTGCTCTTGCCACAGTAGGGAAAATGGGTAACTATATGAGATGATGCATATGTTAATTTCTTTCACTATAGTAACCATTTTGCTATATATATATCTCATAACAACATGTTATATACCTTAAATATACACAATAAAATTTATTTTAAAAACCCTAAACCCTACATCACATTGTGCACCTGAAAATTATAATTATATATAGTTATATATTATAATTGAATATAGTTATATTTACTTTATATAAATTATATACGTTTTATATAAAATTTAATTGTATTGACTCTCTCGTCCACCTAAGCCCTGGCAACCACTGATCTTTTTACTGTCTTCATGATTTTGCTTTTTCCAGAATGTCATATATAGCAGTTGGAATCATGCAGTATGTAGCCTTCTCAGATTGGCTCCTTTCACTTAGTAATATGCATTTAAGGTTCCTCCATGTCTTTTCATAGTTTGATAACTCTTTTTTTATTGCTGCATAATATTCCATTGTCTGGTTGTACTGCAGTTTATGTACCCATTTTTTTACTGAAGGACATCTTGGTTGCTTCTAAGTTTTGGCGATTATGAATAAAGTTACTATAAACATGCAGGCTTTTGTGTGGATGTAAGTTTTCAACTTACTTGGGTAAATACTAAGGAGCACAATTGCTGGATCATGTGGTAAGAGTGTGATTAGTTTTGTAAGAAACGGCTACACTGTTCCAAAGTGGCTGTAACATTTTACATTCCCCTCACCAATGAATGAGAATTCCTGCTGCTCCACATCCTTGCCAGCATTTGGTGTTGTCAGTGTTTTAGATTTTGGCCATTCTAATTGGTGTGTGGTAGTACCTCATTGTTTCAACTCGCATTTTTCTAGTAACTCATGATATTGAACATCTTTCCATATGATTACTTGCCATCTGTATATCTTCTTTGACAATGTGTCTGTTCATTGCCAAAAAAAGACCAAAAATTGGTCTTTTGCCAATTTTTAATTGAGTTGTTTTCTGATTGTTGAATTTTAAGAGTTCTTTGCATATTTTAGATAATTGTACTTTATCAGATAAGTGTCTTGCAAATATTTTCTCCCAGTCTGAGGTTTGTATTCTCTCTTAAGGATTTATACTTTTTATCAAATCAAAATGCAAACAGGCCAGGCGCAGTGGCTCACACTTGTAATCCCAGCACTTTGGGAGGCTGAAGCTGGAGGATTGCTTGAGGTCAGCAGTTCAAGACCAGCCTGGGCAACATAGTGGGACCCCATCTCTACAAAAAATAAACATTAAAAATAAAATTAGCCAGGCATGGTGGTGCGTGCCTGTGGTCCCAGCTACTTGGGAAGCTGAGGTGAGAGGATTGCTTGAACTTGGGATGTGGAGGCCACAGTGAGCTGTGATCGTGCCATTGCACTCCAGTCTGGGCGACAGAGTGAGACCCTGACTGTATTAAAAAAATGCAAAGAGAGAAACTTTATCAAATACACAAATCAGAATGTCTATAGGTAAAAGCAATCCAATTCCTTAAAGAGAAACATCAGCATCCTTGCTTTTAAGAGCGCAAAGGCATTTATCCCAAGGTCTTCAATAGAGGGGATTTTATGCAACGTAATAAAAGATACTTACCACCGGCTTCTCTCTCCTATCCACCAAACCATATAATGACCTTGCCTTTGTTTTGAAGGAAGCTTAGAGCGTTGACTACTGTGTATTAAGATTATAAAGCAGGAAGATATTCCTAGAAATAGAATTTATTTTTTATTTTTTAGATGGAGTCTCGCTCTTTTGCCCAGGCTGGAATGCAGTGGCGTGATCTCGGCTCGGTGCAACCTCCGCATCCTGGGTTCAAGCAATTCTCCTGCCTCAGCCTCCTGAGTAGCTGGGCTTACAGGCGCCCGCCACCATGCCAAGCTAATTTTTGTATTTTTAGTAGAGATGGGGTTTCACCATGTTGGTCTCAAACCCCTGACCTCGTGATCCACCCACCTTGAGCTCCCAAAGTGCTGGGATTACAGGCATGAGCCACCACGCCCCGCCCTAGAAATAGAATTTATATAAGAAATCTAAGTTGGCCTTTACAGCTATTCTTTTTTTGCTCTCTCTCCCTCTGTTCTTTGTCTTAATCTTTCCTTCCTCTTTTTAATTTCCTGTCTCCTCACCTTCTTTCTTTCTTCTTCCACTCTCTATATTTAACTATTGAGAAGAAAAGAAAAAGGAAATAGAATTCCTTTTCTTGGGTCTGTGTTCTCTCACTTCACTTCCCAAGTGGCCTCAGGCTAAAGTTAATGGCGTGGACTTCTATTCACAATCATTGCATGAATGTGCTGTCTTCCCAAAAAACGTTATAGTAAATATAACTCCAATGTTTGCAAATGAATTTCTGTATGATCTGTTAATATAGATCAATAACATCACATGAATATAGCATCTCAACATCTTTTTCTGCATCCCTTGTCTTTGCCTGTGCCAGCCACATTGGTGGGCATCTGCTCTGGATGGCATCTGAAGGGCATCTCCCTTCCTAAGGGAAGAGAGAGTGTGACTCTGCCCTGGAGATGTGGTGGGAGTTGGACTGTGGGTGTTACTTAGGGTTATGGGAGTTTGAAACATACATGGCCATAGATACATGGGGGTAATGAGAGATGATTAGGAGTAAGGGCGAAAGTGTCTGAGCACGAGAGAAGTGGTAATTGCATTTATCAGGTTCAGAAAAAGTCCTTAAAAAGTTAGCTGCCCCATGGGATTTGTATCAGAAATCACCTTGCCAATGATTTACTGAGGGGAAGCAAAGCTGATGTCTCCATTGTACTGAATTAGTATCTCTAATGATGTACTGTGTGCTTTTTAGGAAAACAAATACAATTCAGGCCATAGGTTCACTTTAATTTTGTTCTCTGGCTGCTGGAGCTTTTACGGAAACTGTAGTTAGGGCATTTTATATGAACTCCAGAGAGAATATCTGAAAGCACATCTCAGTAACAATGTATCACCACTGGTCCTGGTGTAGAACATCTAGATAACGCCTTTATACTTACCCCTCTTTCCCAACAGGAGGGCATTTTGGGAATAGAGTATTGTCTCTCTGCTCTGCCTATTGGAGTAGACAACCAGGTAACTGTTAGCACAGAAGCCTTCTTTCTCCCTTCATCCTGCAAACTTGGTGAGTCCTGGGGAGTGTGGTGAATAAATAAATATCCCTGAAAATTGGTTTAAGCCCGGAGGTGTAGTGTTGTTTTCTTTTGATAACTAACAGAATTGCATGGCCCCTTCTGTTGGTTATCAAAAGAAAAACTAACGTGCAGGGGTCGTGCTGCAACATGTAGCAATTTTGGCTACATAGTCAGGGACTCATAAATGACTATCAGCATCCAAAGCTTTGGCACCAGGCCTTGGAGGTGACATGTGGGCCAACAAATGACGTCCTAGTAATCGAGTTATCCTCCATCTTATGTTTATAGTCATTTATGCAGTATTTTGATGTATCTGACAGTAATGAAACTCTTGGGCTTTGGTGTTCTGTAATAATTCACCATATTGTTGAATCTGTAGGCAGAAAACAGACTCAGAAACATTTACTAGTGCTTACTATGCAGCAAACATCTAACAATGTCTGTCACTGCCTAAGCCACTTCCTCCAATTCTGGCCTTCTATCTTCCCCACACTTTGGGAGGCCGAGGCGGGAGGATCAACTGAGGTCAGGAGTTCAAGGCCAGTCTTGCTAACACAGTGAAACCCTGTCTCTACTGAAAATACAAAAATTAGGCAGGCATGATGGCACACACCTGTAGTCCCAGCTACTCAAGAGGCTGAGGCAAGGCAGGAAAATCGCTTGAACCCGGGAGGGGGAGGTTGCAGCCTGTGCCTGCAGCACAGTCAGTACCCAGTGAGTCACCACTTCTATAATGAGATGGTAGAGATGGGAAAGAAGTGAACTTACTTACTTAACTATGTGCAACCAGAGAGAATTTGCCTTACATGGGATCAGTAGAACCAGAGAGAAAACGTAAAATGTCATGTCATACTCAGGATGTGGAAATTGCTTGGTTGTGTTGAACATTCTCTTGAAATAATCCTTGCTTCTCCAATACAGCTGCCCTTAGTGGGTATTAATTTTGCCCACAATGACAAAATGAGTATAAATATCATGTGACAAGCAGTGTCGTGTGGACCTTTCAAAATCGGAGTTAATCGGTTGACTATCAGCAGGACTCCACTTTCAGGAAGGGCCCAACTTTCCCTAGTTGGTAACGCCTTAAGCAGAGAAGAGGTACATGTGGTCTTGAAAAAATGTGCTCATCATCTGTTCTCTTCCTTCAGTCAGTTCGGAATGTGCTGACCTCGCTTTCGTCTGTTGAGTCTTATGAAGTATCTGCAGGGGTTTTTAGGGCCAGACAAGAAAACTCTCTGAAGGCAGATGAAAGGAAATTCTGTGCAGGGAGCCCCGGCATAAGCCAGAGAAAAGTGTCTGTATCTAAAGGCAATCTTCTTTATTGCTTCTGAGCAGGCTCTGAGTGGGAGGGGAAACGTTTGCCACCTTCCAAATGGAAAGGGCCGTCGAGTCAAACTCTTGTTGGCATGAGCTGTCCTAGTGACACCTTTGTCCCTCCCCAGCCATGAGTAAAGATAGAAACAACACAAACTACAGCTCTTCATTTCTACCTGCCTCTTCTAAAATACCTTCAATTTGGGGGCGGGGAGGGCTTTGTGTTTTATCTAGAAATCAACTATTATGAATTTGTAGTTGGAAATACTTGGTTTCTATCAAATATGAAATCTAAAAAACGTAAAATTAGCTAGAAAGGTAATGAAAAGTACAAGTTAAACCTTACAAGAAAACGCAATGCATTTTTTAAAAATTCCATTTTAGACCAGGTGGGGTGGCTCACGCCTGTAATCCCAGCACTTTGGGAGGCCAAGGAGGGAGGATCAACTGAGGTCAGGAGTTCGAGACCAGCCTTGCTAACACAGTGAAACCCTGTCTCTACTGAAAATACAAGAATTAGGCAGGCATGATGGCACACACCTGTAGTCCCAGCTACTCAAGAGACTGAGGCAAGGCAGGAAAATCACTTGAACCCGGGAGGGGGAGGTTGCAGTAAGCCAAGATCCCTCCACTGCACTCCAGCCTGGGTGACAGAGTGAGACAGAATAAGTCTCATGAGATCTAATGGGTTTATTAGGGGTTTCCACTTTCGCTTCTTCCTCATTTTTCTCTTGCCACCGCCTTGTAAGAAGTGCCTTTCTCCTCCTGCCATGATTCTGAGGTCTCCCCAGCCACGTAGAACGGTAAGTCCAATTCAACCTCTTTTTCTTCCCAGTTTTGGGTGTGTCTTTATCAGCAGCATGAAAATGGACTAATACACTATCCTTATGTCCATGTATACCCAAAATTTAGCTCCCACTTATAAGTGAAAACATATGGTATTTAGTTTTCTGTTTCTGCATTATCGCTTAGGAGAATGGCCTCCAGCTGCATTCATATTCCTACAAAGGACATGATTTTATTCTTTTTTTTTTGGTTGTATAGTATTCTATTGGTGTATATGAGCCACACTTTCTTTTTCTGATGTACCGTTAATGGGCACCTAGATTGATTCCATGTCTTTACTATTGTGAATAGTGCTGCAGTAAATGTATGAGTGAATGTGTCTTTTTGGTAGAATGGTTTATTTTACTTTGGGTATATATCCAGTAATGGGATTGCTGGGTCAAATGGTAGTTCTATTTTTAGTTCTTTGAAAATCTCCAAACTACTTTTCATAAATGGCTGAATTATTTTATGTTCCCCCCAACAGCATATAAGCATTCCCTTTTCTCCACAGATTTATGAACATCTGTTATTTTTAAATTTTTTAAACGATAGTTATTTGACTGGTATGAGATTATATTTCATTGTGGTTTTGACTTGCATGTCTCCAATGACTAGTGAGGTCAAGAGCCTTTTTCATGTATTTGTTGGCTGCTTGTATGTTTTCTTTTGTGAAGAGTCTGTTCATGTCCGTTGCCCACTTTCTAATGGGGTTATTTTTTTTTTCTTGATTGTTTAAGTTTCTTATAGATTCAGGATATTAGTCCTTTGTTGGGTGCATAGTTTGCAAGTATTTTCTTCTGTTCTGTAAACCTACTGGTGCTAGTTAGTCAGTCTTCATAGAAGAAAAGACCTTGCCCTCAGGGAGCCTAAGCCCAGTGAAGCAGTCACACTACCCAGTGCAGTATGAAAAGTACTGGAATGGAGTCACATACAACATGCCATTAGGAGGCAGATGAGGCAGGGGCTAAATGTATCTGGAGAAGCTTGGAAAAGTGTCCCTTAGGTAGATGCCTTTCTTAAACAGGTGTAGAACAGAGGAAAGGACATTGTAATCAGTGGAATGGATGCAAGCAAAGACAATGATGCTTGCACAGATGACTTGTGCTGGAACAGTGGAAGGTTTAAGGGACTAGAGCTTTCAGGTGGAGGTGGCATGAAGTGAGTCTAGGATCTCCTGGGGTTGGGTAAAAATGGGAGGTTGGGAGCATGGAGACAGGATGAGGGTTACAGGGGCATTCCTCAGTCTGAAGGGGGTTCAGTCTGAAGGGGGGCAGTGCTGGGGCACAAGAGGCAAAAATGCTGCCTATAAATAGCTTGAATGTTGAATAAGTAAAATAGGTTAGATGTCAACACAACAAAAATTTATTTTTGTCTTCTATCATCCTGTATAATTTATTCAGTGGGATAAGACCCCCTTGCTTTGGGATGGAAAACCCAGGCAGGCCTATGACTTTTCTTCTTGCTCTTAGTAAGGTGACTATTCTGCTTTAGTGCAACTGCATCAGACCAATCTGTTTCAACTTTTATGTACAAAGTTGTGAGTTGTTTTTCAGTTGCATGCCCACCTCCACCCCCGCCAAGTTGAATGTCATATAATCTGAGCATGCCCAGAGAAACCAGCATGTAACCACTAGTAGAACCTAAGCGCTCAGACTGAGGAGTGGGGACTCCATTAAGAAGTGGACATTGTCTGGCAGGATCCAGTCCCTTACGCCTACTGGCATCACCCACATTGTCTGGCAGGATCCGGTCCCTTACGCCTACTGGCATCACCTCGTTGTAAGATCCAATCAGATCACATTTCATTGCCCTCTTCTGTAACTTGCCCCAGTCCTCAGCTCAGGGAGACAGATTTGAGCATTTCCTCTTGTCTCCTTGCTAGTCAACTCACAATAAGTCTTTCTCTTTGCAAAAGCCTGGTGCTTTGATGTTTGGCTTTCCATTAGGCTAGGCAAATGAACCCAGTTTGGTTCCGTGACATTAATTCGCATACACTCAGTCCCAGTTTAGTATTTTAAAATGTCCAGTTTAGGCTGGGTGTGGTGGCTCATGCCTATAATCCCAGCACTTTGGGAGGCAGAGGTGGGAGGGTTGCTTGAGCCCTGGAGTTTGAGACCAGCTTGGACAAAATAGTGAGACCCCTGTCTTAAAAATAAAAATAAAAAAATTATCTGGGCATGGTGGCATGTGCCTGTGGTCTCAGCTGAGGTGGGAAGATCACCTGAGTTAAAGAGTTCGAGGCTGCAATGAGCAGAAATCATGCCACTGCACTCCAACTTAGGCGATAGAGAGAAACCCTGTTTCAAAAAACAAATGAACAAACAAAAAACAAAAATGTCCAGTTTAATATATTAATTAACACTTAAGTCTTCATTCAAAGATAAGACCACTCCCCCTCCACCTTCCAGGAGGGGTTCTTATGAGTTCCTTCCCCAACCTTAGATGGTCTGGGGCAGGTGCGAGGGAGCCAGGAGTCTCTGAAGGGGAGGCCTAGGCAGGTTCTTCTGCGGCTCTCCATTCTTCTCCTCTACTCTCTAGCCGCCATTTTGACCCCAGGAGATGGTGAGTGCTTTCTGTGCCTGGATGGCATCACTCTCTCCAGGTTTGACAGATGTTTAAAGCTGTCTTTCTTCCTTGTGGCACTTTTGTGAGCCCAGCGACTGCCCATGCATTGCACGTAGCAGCCTGCTAGATGCGGATGATGCCTCTCCTCTGGCTTGCTGATGCCCCTCTGCTGCTGGTCCTCACAGCGTACCATTCCTTACAGACTTTCCCTGTTGGAAGCACCTTGTCCTTCTAGGTGGTCCCCTTGTTTGGGAATTAAAATGGCTCCAAGTCCACCTTCTCTGGCCCTTGGTCCCCAGGGATCCCCAAGTGACCTGTATACATCTTCACCCTGGCAAACTCTGGGCATGTAGGCCCCTCCTATTTGGGTGCAACTGCCTCTGTCCTGCTGCTACAGGCTGCGTTATTTCCCGAGACACAAGTTGGACACACATCTCTGGTGGCTCACAAGACATTTCCTACTCTCTGAGTGGTCCCTTGGAAGCCCCACATTGGGCTCGAGGTGAAGATGGAAGAACCTCACAGGGTGAACAGGGTTTCAAATATATCTCATTACAGATTTTCTATTTCTCCACCTCAGTCCTTCTATATTCTAGAGGCAAAGGCTTCTAAGGGTGGTGAACAGGAGGAAGGGGTCAAGAGTTTGGAAACCAGTTTTGGGACTTTGCATTTGTAAATTTTGGCTATGGTCACATGGCACCTCTCTTTGAAGTTTTACAATTGTTATTTCTTGGGATATCTATGAATATGTTCATTTTAATGTCCTGTTAAGTATGTAACAATCTGGCTGTGTGGAGTATAAAAAGCTGGCTTGGAATATGTTGGGGAAAGGGAGGATGGCATAGGTAGTTAACATAATGAAGTCATTGAGAATTCATAATGTGTTAGGTGCCGTTCTAAGCATATTGTAAAGAATAACAATCTAAATGGTCGTAACTCTGTGAGTTGATTTGAATATTCCCTCCCTCGCTTTTTTATAGGTTAGGAGAGAGGTACAGAGGAGTTAGTTAACTTGCGCAAGATGACATAGCTGAACGGCATAACTGGGATTCCAGTCTGGGCAATCTGACCCCATAGAATGGACTCTAAATTGCTAGAGTCCTGGCTAAAGCCTGGCTGAGAAAAAATGATGTTTATGAACAGGATAGAGTCTTCTCCTAAATTAATTTTTCTTTCTTTTCTTTTCATTGGCTGCCAGAAATTCTGCTAAGTGCTTTATATAGATTCTCTCACTGAATCCTTCTAATGACTCTATGAGGTATGTGTTACTATAATCCATATTTGATATGAAGAAACAATCTCAGGGAGGTGAATTAATTTGCTGAAGGTCATCTAATCAATGAGTGGTGGGACTGGAATCCTAACCCAGGTGGAACTGATTTCTGAGGCTTGCTTGTCGCTGCTGCATTACTGGTTTCCTCACAGAGAATGAAGATGTGCGACTTTTCCAGGAAAATGCAAAGGTGCAGGCTCTGCATCCAGACCCCTGAGGTTCAAGTCATGACCCCTCACTTCCCAGCTGGGGGGCATTGGTGTCTGGCTCCAGAATGTCCTCTTAATTGATCTGCTATGCAGAGCTCCTGCTCCGTGCCTCAGTCAACTTCGCCTGTAAACTGAGCATAATAGTTGTACAACAGTGTAGGGTCATTATGAAGATACAATGAGTTAATATGGGTAAAATGCTTAGAAGAATGCTTAGTGCATAATAAATGCTCTATAAATGTTAGCTGTTATTGTTACACTAATTCAAGATGGAATCGGAAAATTTTGCTGGGTGCAGTGGCTCAAACATGTAATCCCAGCACTTTGGGAGGATCACTTGAGCACAGGAATTTGAGTCAAGCCTGGGCAATATAGTGAGACACCATCTCTAAAAAAAAAAAAAAAAAAAAAAATTAGCCAGAGGTGGTGGCATGTGCCTGTAGTCTTAGCTACTTGGAAGGATGAAGCCAGGAAATAACTTGAGCCTGGGAGATACAGGCTGTAGTGAGCAGTGATTATGCCACTGCACTCCAGCCTGGGCAACAGAGTAAGACCCTGTCAAAAAAAAAAAAAAAAAGAAAAGAAAACTTTACTGTTAGCGTGTGTCTGTTCCTAGACTATTAGTACATAGAAAGTACAAATTTAGGTTGTGGAAATTATGCTTTGTTCCTCAATGTTCCCAGGGACTAAGAACTTCTATACAGAAGTAAATTGGCTCTCTGTCAAGGTGGTAATAATTATCAGGTTTCTTTTACTGTTTGCTTATCCTGTCACCTGAGTATACCCATGAGCAATTACATAGGAATCAAGAACTTCAGTTATTCTTGTAAAGAGCAAATTTGAAAAATCAGATATCTTGCTCTGATCAAAAGCCTGGCTGAGAAAAAATGATGTTTATGAACAGGATAGAGTCTTCTCCTAAATTAATTTTTCTTTCTTTTCTTTTCTTTTTTTCTTTCTTTCTCTCTTTCTTTCTCTTTCTTTCTTTCTCTCCCTCTTTCTTTCTTTCTTTCTTTCTTTCTTTCTTTCTTTCTCTCTCTCTCTCTCTCTCTCTCTCTCTCTCTCTCTCTCTCCTTCCTTCCTTCCTTCCTTCCTTCCTTCTTTTTTTTTTGACAGAATCTCGCTCTGTTACCCGGGCTGGAGTGCAATGGCGAGATCTCGGCTCACTGCAACCTCCGCCTCCTGGGTTCGAGCAATTCTCCTACCTCAGCCTCCTGAGTAGCTGGGATTACAGGTGTGTGCCACCATGTCTGGCTATTTTTTTGTATTTTTTAGTAGAGACAAGGTTTCACCATGTTGGTCAGGCTGGTCTTGAACTCCTGACCTCAGGTGATCCACCTGCCTCGGCCTTCCAAATTGTTGGGTTTACAGGCATGAGCCACTGCACCCGGCCCCCTAATTTCATCATATGGATCCAATCTGTTCTTTTGACTTAGATGGATTCATTTATTCAGGTGGACTATTGATGCACAATTCTAGATACTGGGGATACATCCGGGAACAAACAAAACAGACAAAACCACCTGCCATCAGGGAGCTTATGTTGCAGTGGGTGAGAGAGACAATGAACAAATATGTGAAATACATAGTAAGTCAGAAGGAAATAAAGGAATAGAGAAAGATAGGAAAAGAGGGGAAATGCTGGGGGGTTTGCAATTTTGAATAGAGTAGTGTTGGCTAAAAGGAAAAGGCTGAGGTCCAAATAATAATTTAAATAGTCTACTAGACGCAAAGTGAGGACAGTTGCCCAGAAGGCTCAGAGCCGCATAACCTTGGACATGAGCTTCCTTTGGCCTTTGTTACAAGTAGGTTTCTAAAGGCAAAAGGGGACAGGGAGTGTATCAGTGGACAACTGATGCAAAGTTTTTTGTCGAATTTTCACTGATTTACAGAAGTAATATTGGTTTGTGATTGGCTATCCATGGTTAAGTTATAGGGTGGGTTATAAATGTCTGGTGTGGCATTATTAGGCTAATTTATATCTACTTGTGGCAACAGCAAACAGTTTCAAGAGATGAATACACAGTTCAAAGTGGGAAGTAGAGTGTGATTGCTGTCTGATTTTAATGTCTTTCTGGGCCTGAGATATATACATACGTACATACACACACACACACACACACACACACACATATATATATTTTGAGGTGGAGTCTTGCTATGTCTCCCAGGCTGGAGTGCAGTGGCGCAATGTTGGCTCATTGCAACTTCTGCCTCCTGGGTTCAAGCAATTCTCCTACCTCAGCCTCCTGCATAGCTGGGATTACAGATGCGCACCACCACAGCCAGCTAATTTTTGTATTTTTAGTAGAGAGGAGGGTTTCGCCATGTTGGCCAGGCTGGTCTCAAACCCCTGACCTTAGGCGATCCGCCGTCCTTGGCTTCCCAAAGTGCTGGGATTACAGGCGTGAGCCACCGTGCCCAGCCAGGCCTGATAATTTAAAAGGACTAGCCTTCTTCAGATAAAGTTTCTTTACTTTTCTCAGTGGTCAGATTTAGGTGTGCTGATATAAATGTGATTTTGTTAAGAAAACAAAAAGCCTTTACCATTCAGAGATATATGCAGATGTATTATGCTAAAGTCTACTGAGGTATTAATAGTACAAAAAGTCTGAGGTTTATAATAATCCAGAATTGGGGGAGGGGACCAGGAAAAGGGGTTAAAGCCTAAACAGGGAGGCTGCCGCAAATGTTGAAATAGTGTGACAGGTATGAGGGGCTTCATTAATCTATTTGCTCTACTTTTGTGTGTTTTTGGAAACCTCCATAATAAAAAGCTAAAAAATAAAAATTAGAACATCTTAACCATGCACCCAAATGAAGACAATAGGATTCCATTGTAAAACAGACAAAAATCCTTAATCTACAAAGTTACAGATGAAGAAGATAATTGAGGGTCATGGAAGCTTTCACTGAAAAAGTACCGTCAGAGACCTGCTGAGGTCAGGGTGGGAGGCTGGGGGGTTTGGGATGGGGCACTTTTCTAGAGAAAAGCCTTGCAGATGGAGAAACAGTGAGTAACCTAAACTGCCAGTCAAGAACTTGAGCTGTTGCTGGGGGAGGGATGCTATCCTTGCACAGGGGCAAATGGTTTATGATGATGCTGTTTACTTATATTGTTCTTTGCAGTTTCAGAAGGTCTTTACAAATCTACGTGGCAGGGCCGTGTCTTATTCATCATTGCTTCCCCAGTGCCTAGCAGAGACCCTGTGCTCCCTGAGTGTCAAACATTCATTTTCTCATTTCTTCTCCTACAACAAACCTATAGGACAGACAGGCAAGAAATCTTTATTTCCATTTCATACAGATGAAGTATCATTTAGGATCATTAGGAGTCAAATCACAGAGCTGCCTGCTAAGTGGTGAAGCTACTGGACTTTAAGTCCTGTGGGTCTTTCCCTTCTATCTTGGAATGTATGAAGAAGCCCAATCCTTTCCTATAGAATGATTGGCAGATAATTAACTTTTTGGTGGTGCCGTTTATTTGAGAGGTAAACGAAACCAGTAGTACCTCATGCCTAGAATTTGAGGGCCGAATTAAATTTTCTCCTATCGTGTATGGCTAGAGAAAATAAGAAATCCTGTTAAAGTATAAACCCAGGCATGAAACTGTTGTTCTGAATCTTGGTATCATTTAACATTGAACAAAGCAAACCAGAACAAGACATGCAAAGGCATTTTATATGCTGCTTAAAGTTACACACCCAGGAAATCATATGCACGTGTCTATGTGCACATACATTGAATTGCAAGTTTAGTGGCTTTACATTTTCTTTCCATATGTAGAATTTTTATAACCAACAAATATGATAGATGTGATTTGGGGTTTAATGAGAAGATTTGTATGGATAACATATGTTTCCCTTTATAGTAAACAATCTCAGCCTGTTGAAATTGCCTGAGTTTTCAAGGGATCATGGAATAATTTGATTTGACTCTTAAGTCTTAGTTTCTTTCCCATCTTTTTTGGTGTGTCATCGTTCCTGGGAGAGTCTTACTTTTAATTCTGGAGGCATGTTCTAAATAAGAAAAAAGAGATAGCTGTCGTGCCCTATTTTAGTTGATTCTTTTATTTTTTTATTTATTTTTTTTTTTGAGGCAGAGTCTCACTGTGTCTCCCAGACTGGAGTGCCAGTGCGTGATCTGGCTCACTGCAAGCTCCACCTCCCGCGGTTCACGCCATTCTCCTGCACTCAGCCCTCCTGAGTAGCTGCGGGTACTACGAGCTCTGCCACCACGCCCTGGCTTAATTTTTGTATTTTTAGTTAGAGACGGTTTTCACCGTGTTAGCCAGGATGTCTCGATCTCCTGACCTCGCTAGATCCACCCGCCTCGCCTCCCAAAGTGCGCTGCGATTACAGGCGTGAGCCACCATGCCGCGGCATTTTAGTTGATTCTATGTAAATATGTCTTTGGCAAATGTGAAAATGTTTCAGGTGCTGGGAGGTACATAGTATATGTAAAATTGTAACTTCATGTTCTTTGCTTCAACTTTGGGGGACAGATTTAATTAGCAGCCTAACTGAGTTTCTTTGCTTTTAGAAGAGTATGCTTTAGGAAAATTATCTTAGAATAAGAAGCGAGCCTGCAGTTTTCTTGATCTTGAATGTCCTGTGAGAGAAATGGTATGAGTTAATATAAAGTTACTCTATTTGAGGATTCATCATCTTTCAAACACACACCTTAAAGAGGCCATAAATTTCTAATAGAACTTACCACAGCGTCTGATTTTATATTTTAGTCTCATCTTGGACATGCCCTAAACTCTGCAATATGTCTTCTGTAGCTTTTCTAAAGGATCAGCAGTTTGAGATTTCTAAGGAAACCAAACTAATTTTAGCAGAAATAAAGCCATGGTGATAATGGGGTTCAAGACACTCTACCCCAAAATATGGTACCTTGTGATATTGAGTATTTTAAACTGAGGGGCTTGGAGAAAATGGCAGAAGTAGGAAAGTCACACTGATCTCCTCCCATTCTGCTCTTACTCTTCTCCCATGGAGCAGGTTATAAAACCCAGGTAGGATTTTCTGATGTTCCTTTGAAGCAGGTCATAAGCCCCTCATATGAGAGGTGTCTTCCCTGTACCTGGAGGAAAGGCGCATTCTTATTTCCTAAGGCACAGGGTCACAAGAGAGGAATCTGTATGAACAGGCCTTGTTTACTTATGCTATGGAGCAAATGGGCTTACTGCCTAATGCATACAGAATTGAAGAACTATGGCACCAGCTTTTGAGAAAAGAAGGCCTTTATTGGAAAACCAGTCAGCAAAGGAGGTAAGAGGGGGCTCAAATGTGTCTCTCTGATTTGAGGTCTGGGCAAGTTTTAAAGAATCAGTGGGCAAGGGAAAGGATTGAAGAGTGCTGGCTCAGTGGGGTCTGATTGGAGGTCTTCACATTTGATCATTTACAGTAAGATATGTTATGGCAGATTTTAGCCCCGGATCTTCGGGGCCAACAGACCTCTTGCTTCCGAAAGAGCTATGTGTTTAGGTTCTGGTCATGTTCTAGAACTTCTTGGTTCTGAGCGGAGGGAATCATTGGTTCTGGGTGTTAGAGGTGAAAGCTTTTTCTTTTGCACATGCACGTGCTACCGAATTTGTAGTTTTTGGCTCTGTTATACCCAAAAGGTAACTTGACAATTTACTTCAACAGAATAGGCCCAGTTTGGGCTCATTTCGTGGTTACACTTACACCCTTTATCCTATTACATGTCATGGAGAGTCTCCCATGACTCTCCATTTTTCACCATAAACCTACAATAAAAAGCACTCAGATTTAACTGTTTCTTTGGGTCTTTGTTTCCTCATGAAGTGTCTCATGACACATAAAAGTTATATGAAAAACATTTATATACTTTTCTCTTGTTAGTCTTTCTTTTGTTAGAGGGTCCCCAGCCATGAATATAGAAGGGTAGGTAGGGGAGAAAAGTGATATTCTTTCTTCCCCATTGCAAGGTTCATGGCTGACACCACCATAACAAAAGACAGACTAACACGATAAAAGCATGGCATATTTAAAAAATATTAGTTTCACATGACCTGGGAGTCTTTAGAAATGAAGACCCAAAGACCCAGGGCAAACTGTGTTTTTGTGCTTAGGTTCAATGGACAATGGACACTTGTGTAGAAGAATGACTGGACAAAAGGGGGTATGATTTAATGTTAATAAACTAGGGGGTGTTGAGCAAAACATGTTTGTTCAGATTCTTCTTGTCCTCTCTGGGTAACGTTCCACCCCTGTGGGTATAGGGCAGGACACCTGTCACATGTGGGTCTTCAGAAGATGGGGGGATAGAGGAGGTCAGGGATACATTTCTGCTTATGTAGCTTTGTCAATTTCCTTCATCTTAAAACACTCAGTATGCCAAGGTGCCATAATTTGCGATAGCATTTCCTGCATCCTATCAGGTAGAAGAAAAAAAATATTTTTCCTTCAGTGACTTTTTTTTGGTAAATAATAACAAGAATACCTTTTCTGAAGTTATGGTTAAAAATATGATCATCACCTGAAAGTCATTTGGACAGATGCATTTAAGTTGACAAATCTTTTTGGCTTATGCTTTGATTATTACTTTCTACTTTTACAGCATTATGGTCACCAACTGTGGCCTGGATTATTTTTTGAATTTTGCATTTATGAGGTTTTTTTTTTTCACTTACTATATAGTTGATTTTTGTAAATGCTACCTGATGGCCTAAAAAGTGACATATTATCTGCTTTTAGTGACTGTATCTTTGTGTGTTTGTGTGGAATACTGTGTGTCTATTTCTAGGCAAGACAAATATGTGTTGGTAGAATAACACCTGATTTTGGCAATATAGTATTTCTCTTTCTGTAAAAATATGTGACACTTTACCCCAAATTCTTGCCTGGTATAAAAACATATTTGTTAGATAAAGGATATTTGAAAATCTCGTTGAGAGACACGAAGGCTACTTGGGTTGTGGGGAGGTATGTCATCCCCTGTGCAAATTATGAGTACTTTTGGATCATCTGTAGCTGGGGCGGGAGTCTTTCAAAGGAGAGGGGATGTGTGCTATAGTGAGGAGACACCGTTTCTCAAATTCCACGTGAATCTCTTCCCTTCAGGGGCATTTGATATGTGAACATGGCTAAAGGATCTCAAGAAGAGAAATTTGCTTCATTGTTAAAGTTATGGGCTCAGCTGTCAGGGTCATACTCTGCACAGAGCAGGAAGAGAGTTCCTAGGCACTCCTGCCTGCCAGCAGGGCCAGCTGGTGGTGTGCAAAATGGGTCCTTAGAAGATGGACCTGGAAGAGAAGGCAAGTAGACTTTTTAGCAGGAGTCTGCTGGGATACGGGAGTACCATTCTCTCTGGTATAAAAGAATATTCATAGCTGGGTGTGGTGACTCACGCTTGTAATCCCTAGCACTTTGGGAGGCCGAGGTGGGTGGATCACAAGGCCAGGAGTTTGAGACTAGCCTGGCCAATATGGTGAAACCTTGTTCTCTACTAAAAATACAAAAATTAGCCAGGCATGGTGGCAGGTAACTGTAGTCCCAGCTACTCGGGAGGCTGAGGCAGGAGAATCGCTTAGACTCGGGAGGCAGAGGTTGCAGTGAGCTGAGATCATGCCACTGCACTCCAGTCTGGGTGACAGAGTGAGACTCTGTGTCAAAAAAAAAAAAAAAAAAAAGAAGAAAAAACAAAGAATCTTCATTTGGGACTATCACTAATATGGAAGAACAGGGATATTTACCCCATTGACATTGAGAATGTAGGTACATTTAGGTAATTTTTGACCTCCTATAAATGTTTGTTAATTTTTCTTTCTAGTAAGATATCTTTTTTGATACATATATTCGTTACTGTGATAAAAAATTTTAGGGAAATAATGTTATACTATTGTGGCTGTCCAGTGGTAAAATTGTCCTGAAATTTCTTAGAAGGGTTCCTCAGGCAAATGAAATATGAAGCCACTTTAAAATAAAATCACATGGTCCTCTTTGACAAGAGGGCCACTCTGATCTTGATTTTTTTTTTTAGCATTAATATTTTTCTACTGTTTGAAGTCCACCATTTTCTTAAGACTTTTAAAGTGTGAAATGGCACACCTGCACCCAAAGGATTCGACCAGTGGGGCACCTGCTGCATTTAAAATCTAGGGCTCTCAAACAAATCCAGCTTTAGTTAAGCCTGACCAAATAGGTATTGAAAATCTTAATGAAAAGGAGCTTGATGTTATTGGCTTATTTTCCACTTTATTGAGTTTCTGTCACAGTTGCCTGAACAATGTTCGATGACTTAATTTAATTTACTTTCTTTCTGGGGCACAGGCAGGAAAGAAATTCACACAGAAAGAGGAAGACCTTAAAGGTAAACAGATATATGTAGGAAATTAGAATATGGACTGGGAAATCTAAGATAATTGTACTGAAATACTGATTAGACATTACAAAAGGGGCTGAGTTCTCTGATAAGCTTACTTGAAATTATAAATGCTCTAAAAGTAGGTTGAAGAAAAGTGATGTACTAGAAAAGAACACCAGCCAGGAACCAGGAGACTTGGTTTGTGTTTTAAAAAGCCCACAAATTCATGGGCTCCAGAATTTCAGCCTTAAAGGGATTACTTCCTAGTTCTGTGACTTAGGGCAGGTCGCCTTCTTTTTCTGCAAAATGGGCATGGGAATTGTAACCTACCTGATAGACATTTTTCAAGAACAAAATGAGTAAATATATGTGAAATGCCTGGCAAATAGTTAAGGACTCAATACATGTTGAAAATTACGATTTCCAAGTCATTTAATTTTTTTAGAGCTCAGCTTTCTCTCTTGTTTAAGAATAATTTTCCTGTCCTTCTTGTGTGGGTAGTAAGAAGGTTTTACCCTCATGTGTTTAAGAATAGCTTTTTCCTGCACTTCTTGTATGGGTAATAAGAATAGTTTTTCCTACCCTTCTTGTATGGGAATAAGAAAAGATCACTTGCCTGAAAGAATTTTCTCTCCAGGAGGAGAGATAAAACATTACAGTCAAGAGCTCAAAGCAAAGTGAAAGACATCAAAGGTCACTTTGGTCTGGGAGGATAATCAAAGTCTTCCTAACCTTGGTGCCAGCACTGGTTGTTGAACTTGAGTACATAAAGTAATAACATTTAGAAAACAATTTTGGAAACGAAATACAGATGTCCAACTTTATTTTGCTAAATAATGGGTAAAATTTAAAACCTCTCTCTAGGCCATGCGTGGTGGCTCATGCCTGTAATCCCAGCACTTGGGGAGGCCGAGATGGTAAGATCACTAGGTCAAGGGATCGAGACCATCCTGGCCAACATGATGAAACCCCGTCTCTACTAAAAATGCAAAAATTAGCTGAGCGTGGTGGCGGGCACCTGTAATCCCACCTACTCGGGAGGCTGAGGTAGGGAAATCGCTTGAACCTGGTAGGCGGAGGTTGCAGTGAGCTGAGATCGCGCTACTGCACTCCAGCCTGGCGACAGGGTGAGACTCCCTCTCAAACAAAACAAAACAAAAAAAACCTGTCTCTCTTGTCATCAAATATCACCATTAATTTATAATAGAAGTCACTTGAATATGGAAGGAGTTATCTCAGCCCAAAGACAGTGCTTTAAATTGAATATATTTACTTTTATGGAATCTTGTTATGTTGTAATTTTTCTTTTACCCCTTTGACTTAGGTGGAATTTAATCATGGACCAAACAACCTACATACCAGCATTTGGGAAGGTCTACTTTCAAGAGTGGGGATTTCAATAACCAAAGGTCAGGAATAGGAAGAGGAGAAAGCATTTGAGCAAAGGCATCTGTATAAACAAAGACACAGGGCTGCAGCATTGGGACAGTAAACGCTAGCTGCTTCATTAGGCAAATCCCGAATTCCAGTGATGTAATAAAATACATGTATTTTTCACTTACATAAAACCGCATACAGGTCAGACAATCCTCCTTCATCATATAGCTATGCCATTTGAAGCATGTGGCCTTCAAGGTGACTGGCAGGTGAGGAGAGAGGTGAACGCACTTGGCTCACAACTGCATTCACCTAGAAATGATGCCCGTCATGAGCAGAACCGGGCATAGGGCCCCATTCTTAGTGCCCAGGGGCCTGGAAGAGGTGACATTTCCATGGGTATCGGTGAGCGTCAGACTGACCAGCATGGTGGGAAAGTAGGAGGAACACTGCTCAGTTGGGAGTGTATACAATTCTGGAAGCGGGTGATGTGAGGTAAGAGCTGGGAAAAAAAAAAAAAACAGCTGTAATAATTACAGCAAGAATGTGAACTCAGGGCTAAGGATTTTAAGGGTTAATAGGAATATATTAATGTTTTTCAGCAGGGATTAATACTAGACCCTTCTTCACAAATAATAGTTACTGCAGGAAATAAATTTAAGGAGAAACAGCATAAATGAGGCAGTGATTCTGAAGTTAAATTTGAAAAACACTATGGTAGTAGAATTGATAGAAATTCTCAACAACTTCTTATATGTAGGGGAATAGAGAAAACTAAGAAGAGGGAGACATTGAAGACCATTCTAAAGCCTCTTGTCTTGAAGGGTGGATGGATGATGTTAAACAAAATAGAATATCATAGGAAAAGCAAGCTTTGAAGAGCAGCATGATGATTGTGCCAAGTAATTCACTGCTGCACCTGCTGGGTTTTATGAGCCAGAGGGATATCTAGATGCAGATGCCCAAGAGACAAACATTTCGGTCTGGAGAGAAGGCAGAGGTTGGGATCGACATTCAGAAGAAGATAGCTAAAGGTCTGGGAGTGAATGAGATCTCTGAGTGGCGTTAAGTGCAGAGGTATAGGAGCGGGTGGCAGAGAAAGAGCCTTCGACACTACATTTGGGTCCTTTTGTTAGTGCAGAGGGGAGAGAAAGTTAAGACATGAAGAAGCCAGAGGAGTGATAAGAGAGGCCTGGGGACAACAGGGATGGAGGGGAGGGTTGGGGGTGTGGCTTAGACCTGCCTTGCTTGCTGGCATGTGGCTAGAATAAAAAGAAACAACATGTGCTGCCAGGAATCAGTTTAAACTTTCAAACCCCAGATGAGCCTGCGGAGCTTTCTTGAAATCCTCTTGTATTCTCCCTAGTGAATTCACCTTCCCACTTCCAAAAAGGAATATTCTACACTTCCTCCTCTCTCGTTAAGCTTTCGACACTCTCTTACATTCCTTACTCTTGGTCGATGACCTTGTTTCTTGTGTCATTAAGAAAAATGGGCCGAGTGCAGTGGCTCACACCTGTAATCCCAGCACTTTGGGAGGCCGAGGTGGGTGGATCACTTGAGGTCAGGAGTTGGAGACCAGCCTGGCCAACATGGTGAAACCCCGTCTCTACTAAAAATACAAAATTAACCAGGCGTGGTAGCGGGTGTTTGTAATCCCAGCTACTTGGGAGACCGAGGCAAGAGAATTGCTTGAACCTGGGAGGCGGAGGTTGTAGTGAGCCGAGATCGCGCCATTGAACTCCAGCCTGGGCAACAAGAGGGAAACTCCAACTCAAAAAAAAGAGACAACGACCTCATCTTCCCACCACCACATCTACCCTGGGGTCCGCGCTCCCTCCGTGCCTCCATGTATGCAATGATGTCCTCCTTGTCTGGTTCTCCCTGCATCACTGTGACCCCCTCTCTCCTGGATCGTCTCTATCAGCACATACGTGTGCTGAAATATCTCCCATCTTGAAAAGCTCTTCCTAGCACCCCACCCCCTCTCGTTTCTACCTCACTTTATCACTTCTTGACAGCAAAACTCCTCAGCAAGATTTCTCGGCTCAATGGCCTTCGCCTGTTGTTCTCTATTTCACACTAATCAATCCTCTTCTCACATTCTGCTTAGCGTGCCCTTGCCAACATCTGCAATGGCGTTCATCTTGCGAAATCCAGTGGTCAGTTCTTGGTACTCATTTACCTGAATGCTTACAAGCTTCTGACAAAATTGTTCACTTCCCCCCTATTGAAATGCTCACTTCTGGGACCCCTAACTGCTGTGGTTTCCTCTTTCCCTTGCTTGGCCTTCCTTCACGGTTTCCTTAGCTGGCTCCTCTAAATGCAGGAGCGCCCCAGGCCTCTGTCCCTGGATTGTTCTCTACCCACACTTGCTCTCTGCATGATCATATTCAGCTATTTGGTTACCTGTACGATCTACATACACAGGACTTCCAAGTTTTCTCCAGTTCTGACCTTTCCATTGAGTTTTAGATTTCTGTATCCATCACCTATTTGACATCTGTAACGGAATGACTAAAAGCAGCTTAAACCCAACTGCTCAAAATAGAACTATTGGCTCCCTGCCACACCACTTCCAAGTCCTCCCAGCACACAAGCCCTCCCCGTCTTCCAGCTCTCAGTTTCCCTTCCTCCCCCACAGACCACACCATCCCTCCACTGGCTTTTGCAACAGCCTCTGGACTGGCCTTTCTGTTTCTCTTGCCTCTTCCCATACTTACGATATACTCTGTGCCATAGCCAGAGTGATCCTTTTCAAATGGAAATTAGGCCATGTAACTTCACATAAAGGTTTTCCATAACCTTTATGATAAAACCCGGCGCGCCTTCTGGGGACTCCAAGGCCCTATGTGCCCTCCTCTTTCTGACCTCATCTCCCTCTGGCTACTCCTCACTTTGCTCATCCTGTTCCAGCCACACCAGCTTCCTCTTGTTCCTCCAACAACCAAGGATGCCTGGATGCCACAGCCTTTGCATTGCTGTTCCCTTTGCCTTACTTTCTCTCAGGTGCCAAGTGGCTCCCTCCCTCACTTGCTTCCTCAGGTCTCTGCTCAAATATCACCTCCCAAGAGAAGCATACCTTGATAATCCTGTCTAAAACGGCCACCCCCTACACCCCTTCTAGCCTTTTTGTTATGTTTGATTTTTCCTCATGGTCCTTGTCACTACCTCAATTTATATCTGTTTCCTTTTAAATGGTCTGCCTCTAATACTAGAACATGAGATCCACAAGAGCAGAATAAGGGGAGAACGATCTGCTTTATTTACACCTGTGTCCAGTGTTGACTGCAGCCCTACAGCTGTCTGGACTGTCTACTCTCTTACTGTGTCTAGCGCACAGCAGGAAGTCAATAGATATGTACTGAATGAACGAATTAGCACATTTTATTGTGCAGAATCTTGCGAGTAACAGTGAGTGGGATATGACAGGAATAACCCATGAACAGCCTTCATTTCCCGTTTTTAAGATTTTGCCTTTGTTGCTGTTGTAAAAGGGTTTCACTCTGTCACCCAGGCTATAGTACATTGATGCCATCACAGCTGACTGCAGCCTTGACTTTCCCCTAGCATATTCACCTTCTCACTTCCAAAGTGATCCTCCTGCTACAGCCTCCCGAGTAGCTGGGACCACAGGCACGCACCACCATGCCTGGCTAATTAAAAAAAAAATTTTTTTTTTTTTTTTTGTAGAGATGGTGTCTCCCTATGTTGTCCAGGCAGATCTCGAGCTCTTGGGCTTAGGCAGTCCTCCCACCTCAACCTCCCAAAGTGCTGGGATTACAGATGTGAGCCACTGTGCCCAACCTCCCCCCCATCTTTTTTTTTTTAACCTTTTTGTTTAACTTCTCCCTTCACCCCATGCCAATCCATCTACATGTATGCACACTTATTTGGAAAGCAGGTTTGAGGTAAAAACAAAGACCTTCAGTATATTTTGCTTTGACAGAAGGAAAGAGGAAGAGTTTCTATTACAATCTATCATATGAATAGTGTGATTTAAGTCCTGTTTCAGGAGATAAAATAGCTTTTGGACTGGTTAAAGGCTCCCAGAAACAATACAGTTAGTTTAATTTATTTTTTTGAGACGGAGTCTCTCTGTCGTCCCGGCTGGAGCGCAGGGGTGCGATCTCACCTCACTGCAACCTCCGCTTCCCAGGTTCAAGTGATTCTCGTGCCTCAGCCTCCCAAGTAGCTGGGACCACAGGTGCCCACCACCAAGCCTGGCTAATTTTTGTATTTTTAGTAAAGATGGGGTTTCACCATGTTGGCCAGGCTGCTCTCAAATTCCTGGCCTCAAGTGATCTGCCTGCCTTGGCCTCCCAAAGTGCTGGGATTACAGGCCGGAGCCACTGTGCCCAGCTGACAATACAGTTAAGAACGATTTTTATTTTAACTCTTATCACTTTGTAATTTTGACTCAATCCTTTTCAGGACCTCTTTTGTTAATAAATATCAAACTATAAAATATAAAATTTCCAGTTACCACATAGATGTGTATCCATCACCTATTTGGCATCTGTAATGGGATAGTGGTAGGTGTGGTAACTGGAAACACTCAAATTCCACACACAAATTCTGGCTCCTCCGTTTTTCATACCTTCACCCTCAATGGCTTCTCTTTCCCCTCCTAATTGTTCCAGCTCCTCAGCACTCCCTCGGAAAATTAAACCTTTTTTTCTTTTTTTTTCCCACAAGAATTCCATAACTTGGGAAAAAAAGCTGTAAAGTGTTAGAGATCATGCTGCCACCTAAAGGACAGAAACGGTAGGAGGCTTGCCTAGTTAGCAAAAGCCAGAGACACAGCTGGGAATTTCATTAGGTGAGAGGCAGGTAAGAACCACTCAGCCTGCTCAGAAAAGCTCTTGTTCTCTTTGGTGACCTAAGGAAATGAAGGTTGCTGGGTAATTAGCATAAGTGTCTGCAACAGATTTAAAGGCAGGAAATCACATTTGGATCTGCTTTTACTCCCCTTTTTTATTTTTGGGGTGTGTGTGTGTGTGTAGTGGGGGAAGGATTTTTTTTTCTCACAAAAAAAGAGTTTAAAAGATTGTTAACATGGTTGTCTTTGGGTGATGAAAATGTGGTATTTTATCCCTCTTTGTTTCATTTCTCTGAAGTGGCTTCAAAGCACATTATTACTTAAGTGATTTAAAAAATGATTTAATTTTTTGGCCGGGTGCGGTGGCTCACGCCTGTAATCCCAGCACTTTGGGAGGCAGAGGCGGGTGGATCACGAGGTCAGGAGATCCAGACCATCCTGGCTAACACGGTGAAACCCCGTCTCTATTAAAAATACAAAAAATTAGATGGGCGTGATGGCGGGCGCCTGTAGTCCCAGCTACTGGGGAGGCTGAGGCAGGAGAATGGCGGGAACCCGGGAGGCGGAGCTTGCAGTGAGCCCAGATGGCGCCACTGCGCTCCAACCTGGGCAACGGAGTGAGACTCCCTCTCAAAAAAAAAAAAAAAAAAAGATTAATTTTTAAACTTAAATGGGGTAGGTAGGAGTAAGGTTGTTTCAGAAAAGTCTATGCCTTGTGAAGATCGAATTAAAAGAAATCTTTGATCACATTGAAGATCAATTACATTGAAGGGTTAATACGACATCTTGTGCTTTCATGCTTCGAAGAGGCCTATTTCCTCTTCTTTCCACTTTTCTATTTTCTTTCCGCTTGAAAGAAAAATGCAGAGGTTTAAACTGAAGAACAAATTCAATACCATTTAAAGTGTCCATTAGGGTGAAAAGTTAGAATTCCAGAAAATAGTTGGATAGTTCAATAACCTCAGATTTCTATAGATAGAAGCCTTGAGAGAAACAGTTTGCCCTGTGAGGGATGAGCAGCCCCAGGACGCTCACAGAACTGCATTTGGGCTGACAAACAGGAGAGTTTGAAGACAGCCCACACATGCCAAATGACAGGAAAACTCTCAAAATGTTTACCAAAGTAAACATGCCTGGTCTGCAAGGCTTACAGCTGAAACAGACAGATGAAGAAACTTGAGGGTTCCAATGCTAGAGCACTTTCTGGAGGAAAACTGGAGATAATACACATTAAGAACTGAGGTTGGGATTCAGGACCAGTCTTTTCGTGTCTAGCCGTGGAGCCTCAGGGATTTACTAGGAGAGAGGATCAGAGAAAAGCTAATCAGGCAACACAAGCCTGGTGTAAGTTCTTGCATTTATAGGTCTTCGTGGATTTATGTTCTACAACTGACATTTGCTGAATAATAATAATAGCTGGCTTTTGTTGAGGAGTTATTCTGTGCCAGAAATTGTGCTAAGTGCTTGGCAAATATTATGTCACTTAATCTACCTCCAAATCTGATCAATAAGTGCTAATAATATAGCATATTAAACAACATTCCCTGAACCAAGGAATTTCATTTATTTCCCTAAATTCACACAGCTAATTTGTAGGTACAGTACAATCTGAGTCCATAAATTTAGCAGCAATACTGTAAGGCTTCACTAACAACATCAATACATTCCTGGAAACTTCAACTTTTAAGTGAAAGGAGGTACAGCAAGTCCTCAAATAATGTTTCCTTCAATGTCTCATTTTGTTACAACATTGATGAGAAAAAAATTGATTTTGTTATGTGTAATTTCACTTAAAGTCAGTTTCCAAGAATGTATCAATAATGGTAAGTGAGGACTTACTGTACTCTGTTATCCTAGCTAGAACTTGTCTTCAGTTTCGCTTGCATAACCCCTACTGGAATTTTGATAATCAATACTTGCATACTTGTATGTACTTTTATGTTGACATATACTGTTTTTCATCGTAAGTCAAAAATCTTACAAAAGATGTAATATGTGTTTTAAAACACTCTTAAAAGGCTGGTCACAGTGGTTCATGCCTGTAATCTCAACACTTTGGGAAGCTAAGGTGGGAGGATCTCTGGAGGCGAGGAGTTTGAGACAGCTTGGGCAACACAGTGAGATCCCATTTCTGCAAAAAATTTACAAAAATTAGCCAGGTGTGGTGGTGTGTACCTGTAGTCGCAGCTCCTGGGGAGGCTGAGATGGGAGGATTGCTTGACCTCAGGAGTTTGAGCTTGCAGTGAGCTTTCATGGCTTCATTGCAGTCCAACCTGGGCAACAGAGGGAGACCTTGTCTCTAAAAACAAAAAAGATTAAAATAAAACACTCTTAAAATATTTGATATTCATGATATTAAAAAACTGTATTTTTTTACTCCTTGAAATTGTATTTTTACTCTACTTCTCTTACAGAATTCTATCATAATGTAACATATTTTTTGCACTTCTATGGTTGTTCACGGCGATGGTTAGTTTTTTGTGTCAACTTGGCTAGGCTATAGTTTCCAGTTGTTCAGTCGACATTGTCTAAGTGTTGCTGAGAAGGCATTTTACAGATGCTGTTAACGTCTACAATCAGTTGACTTTAAATAAAGGTTAACATCTACAATCAGTTTACTTTAGTTAAAGGAGACTATCCTTGATAATGTGGGTGGTTGAATTAGTTTGTAGTTGCATTGCTATAAAGAAATACCTGAGATTAGGCAATTTATAAAGAAAAGAGGTTTAATTGGCTTACAGTTCTGCAGGCTGTACAGGAAACATGACTGGGGAGGCTTCAGGAAACTTACAATCATGGTGGAAGGCGAAGGGGAAGCATGCACCTCTTACATGGCTGAGCAAGAGGAAGGTGGGGGAGGTGCCACTCACTTTTAAACAACCAGCTCTCCTGAGCACTCTATCAGGAGAAGAGCACCAAAGGGGGAAATCCACCGCCATGATACAATCACCTCCCATCAAACCCCACCTCCAACATTAGGGATTATTATTTAACATGAGAGTTGGGTGGGGACACAAATCCAAACCATATCAGTGGTGAGTCATCTAATTAGGTGAAGGCCCTAACAGCGAAAATTGAAAAAGATTTTCTGAAGAAGAAAACTCAAGACTGCAACATCAACTCCTACCTGAGTCTCCAGCCTGCCAGCCTACCCTATAGATGTGTTAAAAGATAAAGTAAGTCACATTCAAATCTATAGTTTGAGTGGACAATGAATCATAAGTTGGGCAGCCCCAGACCGTAGGCAGTTCAGGGATCCAGAAAAGGAGAATAAGGGGGAGCTTTTATAAGGTGAATATGGAAGCAAGGCAAAGCAATCATTTCAGTGGAAAGTCCCTAGCTAGAGGTGAGGTGGTAGTTTCTGATAGGCCTGGACTATGACCATTTACATCTAGTTGGGTTTCAGTTTGCTTACATAGGAACCTAGGGTTGGAACTGGAGCTGCCTTGGTTTAAATGGCCTTCCAAAAATTATTTTAACAGATTTCAGGATTCCAAGACTCCACAATCAAATGAGTCAATTACAAAAAATAAATCTCTCTCTCTCCCTCTTTCTGTCTCTCCATTATCTTCTGTTTCTCTTGAGTCCCTGGATACATTCACCCTAGTAAACTTAAACGCAAAACAACAACAAATATGTAAAATTGAAGTTAAAAATTACCTATAATTTTTTGTGACAGTAAGGCTATTAGTGTTAAAATATTTCTTTGGCATTAAATTATCACTAATTATTAATAGTCTTCAGCTACTCAAAATGGTATAAATATATTAAAACATTTGGTAATTATTTTTAAAAGGAGAAATATATAGAAAATACATCTCAATTAGATTCACTGAGGGGTATGTTTGTGAAACTATTTATGGGGGCTTGATTAAAAGAATTAACTTAATTGTGTCTTTGGTTCTAGAACCGGCTTCAGATGGGTGAGAGGTAGATCTTTTTTTTTTTTTTTTTT
>NW_016809129.1:2241056-2264869 GCF_001698545.2 Rhinopithecus bieti | reverse complement strand
TTTTTTTTTTTTTTTTTTTTAAATTGGAAGAAAAGTGACCAAGAAATAGGAGAGTGTATTATCAGGCTGTTCACAGTTATAGGAAGAGTACCTGTAAAAGCAGAGGATAGGAAGACAGATTACTTTAAAACCCCCGGAACCTAGTAACTATTCTAAAATCTTTTTGCATCTCTAGAGCAAATGTGCCCTCCTTGGAAGACTGTTCCTTATTTCTCTGGGTTTCAGAGTTACCCTGTTTCTCTCAAATAGCCTAGTCATGGACCTGGTTTTAATTTAGCAATTTTGGCAAATCTCTGGTTTTCGACTGTTTTCTGACTTTGTTAATTTGGGCGCATTGTCGTCCTTTGGGTTTCATGTCCATGCTGGGTCTGGACCATCTTCCTTATTTGTTCTCAAGGCTCCTGTTCAGGGAGTTTCCTCGGTTTCCCAGCTTTTTACCTTCACAGCTTGATGTTCTGTTATTCACGTCCCTGAATGGTGCGATTGCGTCTGATCACCTCAGCAGGGCTGAACAGCTGTTGGAGGCTGTGGCTGGATCTGTCTGTCAGCCATCTTGCTTTTATTGATTAGTTCATGAAGGACCAATTACATTAAAAAACATCACATTGTTCTTCTTGGAAATCTGGCCCTTTTGTCTGCTTCAACCTGTTTCCATTTTCCTGCTTTATTTTATATACCTTTTGTCTTCTATCCCTTTTAAATTTAATTGCTTTTGTACTTCCTTCCTTGGCTTTAGATTACTTTGTTTTATGATTCTCTTGATAAAAGAAAAAACTTAAGCCAAATTAAATTTAAAGGAGTTTACTTGAGCAATGAACGATTCGTGAATCAGGCAGCCTTCTGAGACGTAGTAGGCTCAGAGACTCCAGCGTAGCCATGTGGTGGAAGCTTTATGGGCAGAAAAAGGAAAGTGACATACAGAAAGCAGAAGTGAGGTACAGAAACGACTGGATTGGTTACAGCTCAGCGTTTGCCTTATTTGAACACGGTTCAAACAATTGGCTACATTAATTGGCCAAAACTCAGTGTAGGCTAAGGTCTGATTATACCTCCACTTGTTATAGTTCACGAAGTACAGAAAAACCTTTAGGGAAAACTTAAAATATGGAAGGAGGCAGCTTTAGGCTAAACTTGATTTAACCTCTAAATGCCAGTACGATCAAACTATAAAAAATAATATTAAAATTTACTAAAATTTTGAGATTGAAGGAACACCATAAATCATAACTCCTGCATGTGTGTGAACTAGATTTTGGGACTGTGAAGAAGTTATTTAAGCCTGGGGGTTCTGAGGGTATGAGAGAAGCATTTGAGAACCAACATTCCTCTAGGACTTTCCAACCTAGATGTGATGTGGCACATTACACATGTGCTTCTGTCATGCCTTCCATCTTGTCAACCATGCTACTGACCCCAGTGGTTGAAACAGGATGGAGGAGGAAGGGGTGGTGGTTTGTCAATATTTAACCTGAACCCTTTTTCTCCTGGGATGCTTTTTTTTTTATTTTTAAATTTTTTTCTTTTTTTCTTTTTCAAGACAGAGTCTTACTCTGTCACCAAGGCTGGAGTGCAGTGGCACGATCTTGGTTCACTGCAACCTATGCCTCCCAGGTTCAAGCAGTTCTCCTGCCTCAGCCTCCTGAGTAGCTGAGATTATGGGCACGCACCACCACGCCTGGTTAGTTTTTGTATTTTTAGTAGAGATGGGATTACACCATGTTGGCCAGGCTGGTCTCAAGCTCTTGACCTCGTGATCCGCCCACCTCAGCCTCCCAAAGTGGTGGGATTACAGGTGTGAGCCATGGCGCCTGGCCTGGGATGCTTTCTTTTGTCCTGTAGGCAGCAACTTCTTCTCCTGATGGTGGATTTCTAACCTGTAGTTCTCTTGTTCCAACGGAATGCTCTTGCTTATTTCATCTTTAGATCCTTACAATTAGGGAGTCTACCTCTGGCTTCTGTTTGCTAAGGTTTCATTAGTTTCTCTAGGTAGCTCTATTGAATGGGATGAAAAACAACCTCTCTGCTGGCTCTTTCTCTCACACATGAAACTCACATAGTGCCCATGCTTGTCCATGTGGTTCTTTGTGTTTATTAGAAAGAGGTGCCCGTTTCTCAAGATACTTTATTTCTGCCTATGGGGAAATTGTTGTAATACACACTGGTTTTGTTAGAACAAGAACCTCTATTGCCATCTATCAGAAAGTAAACATAAAAACTTACGATGACTACCATGTGATTAAATGTTGACATTAGATGTTGTACCCTTGACAGCATACAACTTGCACACCATGCATGGTGACCCTAGGCTCACACACTGTATACAAGAAACACATGATTTGCCTAGATGAACTTTGGAAATGAAGGCTGATTCCAACACAGAAGCAAACTCTTCTTTATCCAGCTTTCATCAGTTAGGAGGATTGCCTTCTCTCAGAGTAGTCTTCTTGAAGCTCTCTCTTGCCCTCATGAGGTAAGGGTCAGGTTTTCCCTAAACTCCTTTACGATGTTGAAGCACTGGGATTCAGAGAGGGGCAACAGCTGTTCTCAAATTCTTTTCACAAATTCTCACCAATATTTAACAATGTGCCCTTTTATAACCTTGATGTACACGAAGGATTTTAAGAGCTATTGTTAAGGACTTTTGGGCTAACTCCTTTGCAACTTCTGCATATGGTCTCATACTTTATCATCTATTTTTTGTCCTTGGTGTTTCAGTTGTAACTTCTGTTTTAACTTCTTATTACAAACAAAATAGAAAATGGAAATATTTCTTCAAAGATGTTAAACATCTTTCCACTTACTCCAATGAGAATAATTTAATATGGATAGAATTAATCTTCACTAGAAAACTAAAATTTACCAAAGCATACCTTTTATGGGTTTGGTATAAGAGCAGCAGGGAATATTTCTTTCAGAACAATTTATGATGGAGAGTATCATGAGAGTCTTATCTTTGTCCTTTCTAGAAGACACTAAGGATCATGTGAAAGAGCTCCCTGAGGAGAGATTAAGAAGAGATGAGTTAAAGCTGCAAATACCAAGATTTAAGGTTAAGTATGAAGAATTTCCTGATACAGAAAATTCTTTAGCACTGGAATTGAATATCAAGACTCTTTCCCCAACATTGACCTCCAAACAAACTTTGCTGGGTTGTTCAAACCGCTTTGTTTCCTGTAAGTGTTCATTGATCTCTGTGAGTGGATGATGGTTGATTACACACTTTGTCCGTGATTAAACTAGGAAACTTCTGTTCAAAAGATTCAGTATAATTTCTCTTTCCATGAATATATGCAATTATATACTGATTTTAACCTATATAGACCAAGATAATTTTGTGATCCAAATGGTCAGATGTCATATTTAAAAAATATATGCATATAGTTTAAAGCAATTAAATATCCTTACTCGGTTTCTTATGCGGATATGTAAGAGTAGCAGCTGGTCGTGAGGGTCCATCTTCTATGGCTCTTTCACGTGTCTGTGTGTTTTGTGAAGCAAAGCATCGACTTCTCCTTGTTCTAAACTATCTTTTGAAGGATGCTTGTATAGTATAATTAACAGCTTTGGACAATAGAGATTGTATCTCCCTCTGGAACAGGGGTGTCTGATCTTGTGGCTTCCCTGGGCCACATTGGAAGAAGAATTGTCTTGTGTCACATATAAAACATACTCACTATAGCTGATGAGCTAAAAAAATAATCTCAAAAAACCCTTATAATGTTTTAAGAAAGTTTACCAATTTGTGTTGGGTTGCATTCAAAGACATTCTAGTCCATGTGCAGCCCGTGGGCTGCAGGTTGGACAAGCTTGCTCTAAAACAAAGGGCAGATTTTCTTATTGTTTTGTGTGGTAGGCAGTATAATGGCTCCCCGAAGATGTCCAGAGCTTAATCCCAGGAACCTGTGAATATGTTACCTTGCATAACAAATGATAATTTATGTTACAGATGAAATTAAGAATGCTGATCAGCTAAAGGACCTTCACATACAAAGGTTATCCTGGATTATTCAGGTGGGCTCAGTGTAATCACAGGCATCCTTTAAAGTGGAAGAGTGAGTTCAGCGTGATGTGATGTGAAAAGGACTCAATTTGCCTTTGCTAGTTTTGAAGATGGAAGAATGGGGCTATGGTCCAAGGCATGCTGGTGACCTCTAGAAGCTAAAACATTAACAAAATGGAAAAGAAATTTTAGTGCAGTGAGGCCCAATTTGGACTTCTGACTCCAGAACTGCAAGATAATACAGTTGTATCCATTAAGCCACTAAATTTGTGCTAATTTGTTATGGCAGCCATAGGAGACTAATTCACCTTGGCAGATAGAGGTAGTATCCTTCTCTGGGGCAAATATATAAGCATGCTTACTGCACAATATAATAAGGATGACGTCTCTTTCCAGGACATAAGCAGGTATGCTTATTTCCTGTTATAAAATATTCAGGTTTTCTAAGTTCAGGGTTTTTTTTTGTTTTGGTTTTTGCCTTATTTGCATTACCATGTGGGTACTGGGGTATGGAGGAATTGGCTCAGATGCTGACACTCTGGCTACTACTATCATGGTGAGTAACAACCTCTCATTTGTCTATAATCCAGGAGTCTCATGTCTTCTGCCAGCATCCATAAACTCTAGCAGGCTAACTTGTTAGTTTGCAAGTAGGCCCTTCATGGTGTGCTCGTTTTGACGCACTTCTGCACAATTTAACAATTTGCTAGACCAGGGCTAAGCAACTCTGTAATTATTACCTTCAAGATAGTGTTTGCTCTCTTTCCATACTTTAGAGAGGAAGTGTTGTGATGTCTCTGTCTACCTTTACAAAGATCAGAGATCAGCTTATAACAAGATTAGAAATAAAAAACAAAACAGGTTGTTTACCATAGTTTGAAAAGCATCTCTCTATTGACAATTTACGACTAGGGCAGGTACTAAGAAGTTCCCTGTCTTTTTTCTCATCTATGGAATTTTCTTACTGCCACGTTTCTCCATTTATCTTTCTTTCTCCACGACGTGCTGTTTGAAGAGAAAATCCTTGGGAATTAGTCTCTCATTCTTTTCTCATGAGAAGCACTCCCCTCTCTGAATTTTGGTGAGTTAGATTTCTTTCTTGGCTATACCATAAAGGACCCTGGCTTTTATAGCTACTTTCTTTTTTCTAGCTTGAACTCTGTGGCAAAAGTTAAGTCAGTGTGTCAGAAGTCATTTAGAGCAAGGATTTTGTTTTACAGATGTGAAAACCAAGGCCTCTGATGACAAGAAGAGCTATTGCTTTGTTTAAGCTTCTCCTGACCTAAATACCTAGTGTTTTGGAAGAAATTGTCTTAGCCACTGTCAGCCCCCATCTTTCTGACACAAGGCCTGGCTCAGTTGCTCATTTGGCCTAACATGATTGCTTCCCCTCAACTGCTCTAGAAATACAATTGTGAAATTGAAATTACCGTATTTGCAGGCTGACTCTGGCCAGAGAAACTGACCTGTGGACGAGTTGAAAATAAGCTTATAACAATGCTCGTTTTACAGTTAATTAACTTAGGGCAGAGGTATGAGAGCTCAACATGTGCCAGGGCCTCTTGGGTACTGGAACAATGCCTGGAGTGAGGCTGAGAGGGAAGCTTCCTAAAAGGTTGAGGAGGACTTTATTTGGGAAGGAACTGACAGCGGGGTTCTGGGGCCTGGACTGTGTGAGAGTTTGAGGACTCTAAGGAAAGGAGAACATTATGGAGTTCATCTTTGATTTTTTTTTTTTTAATCAGTAACTTGTCATTTTTTCCATAGTCAGAAATGTAACTGAAACATTTCTTCCTCTTAATAGGTATAAAGAGAAAAGGATAGATTTTCTTTTTCTCCTGCAATTTTTCTCTTTAAGAAACAGAAAGAACAAAAGATCGTATGTTCATGCTCCTGGAAGTCACCAATAAATAATACGGGCCAGGGCTTTGTCTTTTCAGCAGTGGGCTGATTAAATCCCTATGCTTGTTCTGGGTTGTGTGTCTGAAATTTGTGTTCCTTTTGTTCTGAGGAGTACAAAATAATCAATTCCTCTAATGGAGATTACCAGCTTAATAGATAATCCTAACGTATTCTTTGTAAAATACATTATATATGATATTTAAAGTTGAAGGAAAGAAGATTGGGCCATGTAGAAATTTGGTTCTTAACAGAACCTCTTCTTGATTGAAGAAATATAAGCAAAGAGTTTTATGTGTTCTGGTAAGGGTATGTAGTCTTTGCATTTTCTGTTCTGAGTATTACAAAAGGAAAAGGGGAAAAAAGATTTTACATATAGCAGAGATATATGCTCCAAAAGCAGGAGACCAGTGAAGCCCTGGACCCCTGCTCTCCTCCAGCCTTCAAGGAAAAAGAGAGTCCACATAACAACAGAAGATGCTTCAGAACAAATTATGAGTCCATAAAAGATAAATTAATGTCTTTATTCATTGCAAAGGAATGGTTATTATTAAAATAAAATCCCTGATGCTGTCTCTCAGACGGAACTTACATAGAGGCAGGAGACCACATGTAATTTATTGACTGATAAAACTGTAGGTAAGAATACATATGACTTCCATAACTTGTATAAAAAATGAAACTACATTTAAATGTAGGAGCAGTATATTGGTTGATATTTAACTGGTTGAATAGTTAACATATAATATTTTAAAAAATCTTCTTTTAATAGGCAGTTTAAGTTAATGCTTATGGTCTAATTTTTACTTGAAGACATTTTGCTACAGCAGAAACATAGTTGTGATTCATATACTTATTCTTGATATTAGCCTGGCCATTCGTCCTGTGACGCTTAAGCTAGTTACCACCATTTATCTGGTAACTGTTTCCGGAACTGAAGGGATGATGCCTGGAAGGAGATAAACTTCAGGAGTTCACCTTTAAGCCTAAAAAGTACCAGCAAAATTCAACGACAGGATAAAAACTTTGTCATAAAGTATTTTCACAAGATGGAAGACAAGAAAGCAAAGAGCAGGATAGGAAGAATGAAGGAATAAATAAAAATAAGTGAAAATGCTTCGTTTTCTCTCATGGGATGGATTTTTCAACAGCTCCTGAACGATGGCCTCTCAAGTTCTTTTGCAATTCTGTTCTAAGAAAGTAATTACATACATTTAATATTCCTGTCTTTTCACAACATTAATTCATTCCTACTTTAGCCTTAAGAATTTTAGTAGAATTTATTGTTTATTCATGTGTATAAATATTGTGCAAAAATATCTTTAGATGAGTTAGTATATATGAGACACTTAGGCCAGGATTTGGCACATCTCTGTACTTCATAAGTGTTTGTTATTGTTATTTTTTAACAAGAGTAAAAAAAGATCTTATGACGCATCTAATATCATTTAAGCTGTTTATGGTTAGTCCTTGGAATGTCGTCTGGTCAAAAGTTTCTGCAGCCCGGCATGACATTAATTCGAATGCATCCAGCCGGTTTCCCAGAGGGCTGGATGACATTTTGACTTTTAGGATTTTGAGGCTTTTCTAATGACTAAGGTCAAAATCTCTCTTTCCTCATCTCTTGAGTTTTAGGGGGCAACCAGAGATGTTTTGAAGTAAACCAACCATTAGATGTCGCTTTCTTCTCACTGCTTTTGGTTTTAGGCACTATGACCTGGGTTTAAGCCTTTTGATTTTCTTCTTTTTTTGAATGTCTATAAATAGTCTCTATGTCAAAGCTAAACGGGAAATTTAATTTTAGATTAGTAGATAAGAGACAATACTCAACTCCTTGGAATGATGAAATTTTGGGCTGATTTTAAATTGGCCTGACTCAATGTCCCTAGTTGACTAAATTTGGAAATGTAGTATTTGTGTTTTTCTCTCTCACTGAAGTTAGCATGGCATTGTTTCTACACCAGACACTTATGCCTGGGTGTGTCCTTATTCAGGTCAAAGCTAATGAGCTTTTTTTTCTTAGCAATCACTGAACGAAAAACATATTCTTCAGATATCTGTTTAGAATTGCTTTTCCAGAAAACCTTTGTGATCTCCCTCCCCCAACAGAAGAGCTCAGAAACACATAACAGTTTGAAAACGAGAACAAATGCTGCTGCTATGGTCTGAACATTTATGTCTCCTCCAAAATTCATGTTGAGACTTAATCCCCATTGTGGTGGTATTAGGAGGGGTGCCTTTAGCAGGTGGTTAGGCCATGAGGGCTCTGCACTTGTGAATGGATTAGTGTCTTATAAAAGGACTGGAGGGAAGTGGCTTAAGGTCCCCTTACTCCTCCTCCTTCTGCCATGTGAGGATGCCACTGCAAGAACATGCCACTGATGGAGCAGCCCTCACCAGACGCCAAACTTGCCAGTGCCTTGACCTTGGACTTCTCAGCCTCTAGAGCTGAGAGAAATAAATTTCTGTTCTTTATCAATTGCCCAGTGTCAGGTACTTTATTGTAGCAGCACAAATGGATGAAGGAAACTGCCAATCATGATTTTAGGAAAGAACCTGATTCAAGAATATCATCTTTCCAGTCTTACACCTTCTGCTTCCCCCTCATCATTTCTATCCTGTAGAAGCCTGACACTGAGCAGTGGCCAGGAGGTTTTGAGCTCTTTGAGACTTGTTTCCTTGGTGGCCATAGGCTTTGCTCTATTGAAGTCCTTTAACTAGTAAAGGTTATTCGTAACTTTGGGTCTGAGAATGTGTCCAAAATCTATGAAGCACTCATCCTATATGACAGGATTAAAACGCCCAAGGATGTCCAAAACCATAAAACAAACAAGTAGCTTTTTACATTTTATTTAACTGACATTTCATCTTGCTTTTGCTCCTACTGATATGAAATGAAAACCCCACAACCCTTAAAATGCTGTATTAGTTTGCGATGGCTGCTGTAATGAAATGCCAGGGACTGGATGGCTTAAACAACAGAAATTAATTTTCTTATGGTTTTAGGGGCTGGAAATCCAAGATTAGGGTGTTGGCAGTGCTTGTTTCTCATGAAGCCTCTCTCCTCGGCTTGCAAATGGCTGCCTTCTCTCTGTGTTTGCACCTCGTCTTTCCTCTGTGTGTGGGCATCTGGTGTTTCCTTGTATGTCCAAATTTCCTTTACTTATAATACTAGTCAGATTGGATTACTGTCCACCCTTAGGGCCTCATTTAACTTCATCACCTCTTTAAAGGCGCTATCTCTAAATACAGTTCCATCCTGGGGTATTGAGGGTTAGGGCTTCAACACACAAATTTGTGTGTGTGAGGGCACAATTCAGCATATGTCCCTGGTCAATAAAAAGTAACCCAGTTTCTTCTGTTTCAAATCAATCTCTTTCTGCTAAATACTCATTAAAAGTTAAGCTTTTCCTATCTTTCAAGGGGTCTCACCTCATTCTTCCTTCCCAAGATGGTGCCTGGGTTCATGGAGAAGCTTAGTATCTTGATGAGAGTGGAAGAGGCCTTTGCTGGGCTCTACCAACTGGACCCTTATCCCACCGTGGTAACCAGGCCTTCGGTGCTGGTGTTCCTCATAGTGGGCTGGTTGGATCCTATTCTTGATCATTCTCTTGACTGTCACCGCTAGTGGCTGTGAGATATGCCATTGCCTCGGGAGGCAAGGTCTCTGTAGACTCACATTTTTTTCTCCAGATCACAGGCATCTTCCAATCATTGCAAAAGACTGTAAAATGAATGAAAAGATTATTGCGAGTCTTTAATGGAAAACAAAGCATGGTCTAGTGTATCCTTCTAGTTATCTGGTTCCTTTCATTGTGTTTGGGCTATTTTACAATTCTGTAAGTTGTAGAAAACTAAAAATGATGTATATGATTCTTGTCCGCAGCAATGCAAATTAATTGTATCTAGTGGAATGCAGTAATTTATTGCCCTGCAGACGGCTCCATTTTACATCTATTTGTAAATTTGTTGCAGCATTTACGTATATATTCTTTGAATTCTTTTTAGAGCCAGATGTAATATCTTACCAGTCTCCTCATTAATTAATGAGTTAAAAACACTCTTTAAATTGTGTTCAGTTTGTATTTGTATGGGAGTCATTATTATACTTCCCTTAAAAAATGAAATTATCCTTTAAAAAGTCTATTGTTCTCAGAATTTCTATGTTACCCATGTGAGCATATGGAAATTTCAGGGTCTACTGCATGCTGTTCTCAAGTAATGGACTACTAGAAATGCTAGCTCCAGCTCATCTAGCTAGCCAGTCATGGAGATTTGGGAAATTTTCTTTTTGGCAGGAGTGTGGTAGTGGTGGTAGTGGCGTTTCTATCAGGTTGTGGCCCAGGAAGGTGGTATGTAGGCCCTAATTTCTTTCTTGGAGTCCCAGGCATTATATTACTCTAGCTTTACCTTTTCAATTGTTAATATTTAATATTTTTTGAGAGGTTTCTTTCTCTATCACCCAGGCTGGAGTGCAGTGGCATGATCTCGGCTCACTGCAACCTCTGTCTCCTGGATTCAAGCGATTCTCCTGTCTCAGCCTCCCAAGTAGCTTGGATTACAGGTGTGCATCACCATGCCCGGCTAATTTTTGTATTTTTTAGTAGAGACAGGGTTTCACCATATTGGCCAGGCTAGTCTCGAACTCCCGACCTCAAGTGATCCTCCAGCCTCGGCCTCCCAAAGTGCTGGGATTACAGGTATGAGCCACTGTGCCCAGCCTAGCTTTAACTTTTCAGTTCTTTCTACTTCTTGCCTTGCTACTTGAGCTTTTACTTCCTTTTCTATGTATAAGAAGCCACTTTGATGTCATAACCTGCATTCTTTCTATCTTGTCTCATAAATTCTACATTCTGAACTTAATAAAAGATTTTAGGATTAAAACAATTCATTTTTCTGAAAGTAAAACCTGTTGATTCTGTTGTGTTCAAATATAACCTAAAACTTAAAATTGACTCCCTTTTTTTTTAGAGACAGAGTCTTGCTCTGTTGCCCAGGCTGGAGTGCAGTGGCACAATCTCGACTCACTGCAACCTCTGCCTCCTAGGTTCAAGCAATCCTCCTGCCTCAGCCTCCTGAGTAGCTGGGACTACAGGCGCATGCTGCCACACCTGGCTGATTTCTTTTGTATTTTATTAGAGACGGGGTTTCACCGTATTGCCCATCCTGAGCTCAGGCAATCCACCCACCTCGGCCTCCCAAAGTGCTAGGATTATAGGTGTGAGCCACCGTGCCTGGGCAAAATTGACTTCTTTTAAGTAATTAATACCTTTGATTCAATGTGAAGGAGACCCCTGGGAAAACTGGGAACTAGAAATTCGTGTAAGAAAATATATTGCCTTTATATTTAAAAATATTATCTACTATCTATGATTGTGATTTTTCGTCTGTGTTGAGTATTTGTTCATATATAATGCAGTGTATTCTTTGGTATGAAATAAAATCCTCCTATAGCAATATGCTAAGTTAATGATATATCTCATGTGCACTTCGTATTTCTGGGAAAAATGCTTTGTTCACACTTTGAATCTACTTCTATTCACAGCAAAGGTCAGTCCAGTGCCCTCACTCTCTATTGTTTCCCTGCAACTTAAAAAAAAAAAAACTTGAGTAAGCTTCTAGCTTTTTTTCAAAAAAAAAAAGGTAAGCTTCTAGCTGTTTCTCTAATCACATTTACCCTGAGTCATCTGTTATATATCCCTTTATTTTGTAAGTTGAGCCCCTTTTTAATTTAAAATATGGTTTGATTTCTCATATAGAAGCAATGTTTGCATTTTGTTGGAACACTCCTTGAAACAGTCTAAAGAATGGCTTTCTTGTTTTTATATAGAGCTTCTGGTGAACTTTACAACATGCATCCCAGCTTTGGCTGAGTTTAATATTTTGTCCTTTAATTTATCCAAAACTTACATTTTCTGGCTTCCAATCATCCCTTTCTTAAATTTATTTACTTAATATTTTCTTACATCAACAGCCAACTTTTTTAGGGGGGTGGGTTGCAAGGGTTTTTTCCACAGAGAATCAAAGAAAGTTTTATTGCTTAATAACCCATTGGTCAGGCTGTCGGAAGCCATGTTGAAACTAGAGTTTGGGCCATTGTCCAGGGCCACTCACACTAAAATCATACTCATATTGTACTCAATTTAATTCCTTCCTTTGCAAAACTAGACATTATTAAGATGGTATGAAACTTTAGTGTTTCTCACATATTGCTGGACCCATACGTGCTAAATGTGTGACTGTCAAAACTAAAAGTAATTGTCTTAGACTGTTTCTGCCACTGCAACAGAACAGCAAAGACTGGGTAATTTATAACAAAGAGAAATTTATTTCTCACAATTCTGGAGGTTGGGAAGACCAAGAGCATGGTACTGGCATCTGTTGAGGGCCTTCTTGCTGCATCATAACATGGTGCAAGGGCAAGTGATCATGTGCGACACCAGGACAGAGACAGGAAATTTGGCCAAACTCACTTTTAGGACAAACCCAGTCTCAATAAAACGAATCCACTCCTGTGATAATGGTATTAATCCATTCATCAGGGCAGAACCCTCATGAACACAGATGGCAGCCATCTGCAGAGCCCTCATGACTTAATCACCTCTTAAGATCTCACCCCTTAATACTGTTACAAAGGCAATGAAATCTCAACATGTGTTTAGGAGGGGACATTCAAGCCATAGCAGTAATCCATAGTTTGCAAAGTATACTGGTTTAGAATGCTATTTTTTTTTTTTTTTTTCTGAAACAGAGTCTCTTTCTGTTGCCCATGCTGGAGTGCAGTGGCATGATCTCAGCTCACTGCAACCTCCATCTCCCAGGCTTAAGCTACTCAGGAGCCACAGCTTCCTGAGTAGCTGGGATTACAGGCATGTGCCACCACGCCTGGCTAATTTTTTTGTATTTTTAGGAGAGATGGGGTTTTGCCATGTTGCCCAAGCTGATCTTGAACTAATGAGCTAGGTGATCCACCCGCCTCAACCTTCCAAAGTGCTAGGATTACAGGTGTGAGCCACTGCACCCAGCCTAGAATGCTAATTTTAGAATACATTATTTTATGATTTGTTATTAATCCTCGTAATAATACCAAACAGCTATTAAATGTGCTGTACATATTGAGTACTGAACTCAACATTTTCTATATATTAATTATTTTTGTAACAGTTTGTTTGAGGCAGGTGATATTATTTTCATTGTATGTGGAGACTGAATCATAGGAAGGTTAGGAAACTCCCCCAATATCATAATTTAAAAATGTATCTGGGATTTATTTTAATCATGTATGGTAAGACATGCAGACATGGAAATGACTGTCATGGAGGAAGACATTTTTACTCACAGTTCCAAAAACACAGGAGGCACAGCATGCCACACAGGGCCATATGAGAGAAGCACCAGGGTCACTCAGGAGGCAGAAGGAACAGGACGAAAGCATGAGCAAGAGCCTTTATTGTGGGTCCACAGGAAGGAACAAATGAGGTAGGGTACATGGGCTTAGGATGGGCTAGTTTGAATAATTTCAATGGGCTCCAGTGTGTAGGGACTGCCCCTCATTTTCTGGTACGTGGTCCTGGTATGCTTAGGGCAGAAGAATAATGCCTTCTGGAGTGGAAAAGCCAGAGAGAGGAGGCGGTCTGAAGTAAGGACTCTGGATTAGTTGGGTTGCATATGAAAGGCACACTTGCAGGGGAGGTGGCCCACGCCTGTAGTCCCAGCTTCTCGGGAGGCTGAGGCATGGGAATTGCTTGAATCTGGGAGGTGGAGGTTGCAGTGAGCTGAGATCACTGCATTCCAATGTGGGCAACAGAGTGAGACTCTGTCTCAAAAAAAAAAAAAAAAAAAAAAGTGACAGATGGATTAAAATCCCTTCCAGTGTTATTACTGTGTATCCCTTCCAGTTTGTTATTACAAACTAGAGTTTGTATCCCTTCCTGTATAACTGAATGAAGAGTTCAAAAAGCTTTCTAATGCTGCTCTAAAGCATTATTTGCTATTTGTTGGGTCCCAGCAGTGTTCTTGGTATGTCTTCACATACTGAGGTAGGGGCAGGGGCTGGTCTGCCCCCTTTGCAGTCAACTTTGCAGACTTTGGTTGACTTGCGTTGTGATCATCCTCAGCCTGGGACAAAAAGCTAATAGAATCAATGATCTTTTCAGTTATGAAAACCACTATAAAAATAATAGTCTTGACTTGCATTTCAATGCAAAGCTTTAATAGATCAGTTGTAAAAGAGCCTTATATGGATTTATTTAAGTGACTTTTATGCTAGAATGTTTACATATTTATGCTTTTCCCAGCTCTTTGCAAGATGCTGTAGAAAAAAATTAAAGAAAATATTGCTTTCTTTTGTTCCCCAATTTGGGAGATATGGTGATCAGAAGGACAATAAATGAATGTCAAGCTTTGGATAATACAGACTAAAAGTGCAATGTGAATTTAGATAAAGGAATTTAGATTGCTTTGAAATGAGCTTCATAAGGTTACTTAATATCTTTGGGCCTTAGTTGCCTTATTTGTGAAATCAGAATAATTAATTTCTGGTACTGTAGTGAGATGTAAGTGAAATAATACATGTAAAATAATTAGCAAAGTCCTGACTTGTAGTTATAAATAAACAAATATGGGCTGCAATTATTATAAGTATTAAAGAGGCAGATGCTAAGAAGAACAGTGTAGGATAAACTCTAGATATCCATACAAAAACTTTCCCCCACACCTTCTCTCTTATTTCTTTTTTTTTTTCTTATTATTATACTTTAAGTTCTGGAATACATGTACAGAGCATGCAGTGTTGTTACATAGGTATACACATGCCATGGTGGTTTGCTGCACCTGTCAACCTGTCACCTATATTAGGTATTTCTCCTAATGCTATCCCTCCCCTAGCCTCCCACTCCACGACAGGCCCCAGTATGTGATGTTCCCCTCCCTGTGTCCATGTGTTCTCATTGTTCAACTCCCATTTATGAGTGAGAACATGTGGGGTTTGGTTTTCTGTCCTTGCGATAGTTTGCTGAGAATAATGGTTTCCAGCTTCATCCATGTCCCTGCAAAGGACATGAACTCATCCTTTTTTATGGCTGCCTAGTATTCCATGGTGTATATGTGCTACATTTTCTTTATCCAGTCTATCATTGATGGACATTTGGGTTGGTTCTAAGTCTTTGCTATTGTGAATAGTGCCACAGTAAACATACGTGTGCATGTGTCTTTATAGTAGCACGATTTATAATCCTTTGGGTATATACCCAGTAATGGGATGGCTGGGTCATATGGTATTTCTAGTTCTAGATCCTTGAGGAATCTCCAAACTGTCTTCCACAATGGTTGAACTAGTTTACACTCCCACCAACAGTGTAGAAGTGTTCCTATTTCTCCACATCCTCTCCTGCATCTGTTGTTTTCTGACTCTCTAATGATCACCATTCTAACTGGTGTGAGACCTTATCTCTTATTTCATGCTTACCTGTCTTGCAACTTCCACTTCAATTATGCTGGGTGAACTAGACCGTAATGTAATGTTTCTCTGTGCTGTGTCTCATGTTGCTTCCTCCTGCGGGAGTGCCCCTTCCATGATGTAGCACTCCAAGCACCTCAGTCTCTCTCGAACCCTCCCACTGGTCACTCTCCATTCTTTGCTATTTCACTGTATTTTTCAAATATTACTAAAGGTGCCTATAGCATGAATCTGTGGTTTGAATATTTGTCTCCTCCCAAACTCAAGCTGAAGTTTAATCCCCAGTGTGTCAGTATTGAGAGGTGTAGACTTTTAAGTGGTGATTGGGTCATGAAGGCTTTACCCTCAAGAATGGATAAATTCATTAATGGAATAATAAATTAATGGGTTAATGGATTAATATGGTATCATGGGAGCAGGACTGGTGACTTTGTAAGAAGAGGAAGAGAGACCTGAGTAACCATGTGAGGCTACTCAGCTCCTTCCTCCATGCGATGCCCTGCATTGCCTTGGGATTCTGCAGGGTCGCCACCGGCAAGAAGACCCTCACCAGATGTGGTCCCTTGACCTTGGAATTCTCAGGCTCCATAATTGTGAGAAATAACTCCTTTTCTTTATAAATTATCCAGTTTTAGATCCTCTCTTATATGAAACAGAAATGAACTAGGACAGAAAATTGGAATTGAGAGTAGGGTGGTGCTAATAATGAATACCTGAAAAGGTAAAGGTGTCTTTTGAACTAGGTAATGGGCAGAGACTGGAAGAATTAGGAGAAGTAGGTGAGAAAAAGCCTATGTTCTACTAAGGGCTTAGAATTGGCTAGTTTGAATAATTTCAATGGGCTCTGGGGTCTCAGTAGGCTCCTAGAAGACTAGGGGAAGCTTAGAACTCCTTGGAGACTGGTTCAGTGGTCATGACCTGATTGAAATCTGGATAGTAAAGGCCATTTTAGTGAGGTTTCAGATGGAACTCAGGAACAAGGTATTGAAAACTGTAGTAGCTGGGTGTGGTGGGTCGCTCCTATAATCCCAGCACTTTGGGAGGCCAAGGTGGGTGGACTGCTTGAGCTCACAAGTTTGAGACCAATCTGGGCAACATGGCAAAACCTTGTTTCTACAAAAAATACAAAAACTAGTTGGGTGCGGTGGGGCATGCCTGTAGTCCAAGCTACTTGGGAGGCTGAGGTGGGAGGATGGCTTGAGCCTGGGGTTGCAGTGAGTGAGGTTGCACTCTAGGTGACAGAGCCAGACCTTGTCTCAAAAAAGAAAAAAAAAAAGAAAAAAGAAAAAGAAAAGAAAGAAAACTAATAAAGACCATCCTTGTGTCCTTGTTATAAACTGCCAAATAACTTGGCAGAACTGTGTCCATGGCCAAGGACTTTGTGGAAGGCTGAACTTGAGATTGATGAACTAGGGTAGCTGGCAGAAGAAATACCCAAGTAGCAAAGCATTCAGGCTTTTGCCTGACTGCTTTTAATTGCTTATGCTAAGCAAGAGGGAAAATATGACTTGACGATGTAATTTATGATCAAAAGAGAAACAAAGTAGAAAGATTTGGAAAGCTCAGCCGGGCCATGTAAAGGGTGAAAAAGCATGTTCAGGAGAGGAAACCAACGGTATAGTCCAGCTACCTTTGTCAAAGAGATTAGCATGGATAGAAGGGAGCCAGGTGCTATTTCTTAAGACAATGGGAGACAGACCCTGAAGGCATTTCACAGATCTTTGAGTCTGCCCCTCCCCTCACAGGCCATCACAGGCCCACAGGCCTATAAGGGCACAATGATTTCAAGGGAGGGACCCAATGCACGCTCCACAGGCTTGCTGCCCAGGGCCACCTTGGAACTCTGCGCCCCAAATTCTGGTGCAGTGTTTCTTGGCCACTCTAACTGGAGTTCGAATGGTCCGAGGTATTAAATAAACCTTGGCAGTGTCCATGTGGTGCTAATTCTGCAGGCTTGCAGAAAGCAAGAGCTGTGGAGGCTTGTCAGCCTTCAGCCAGATTTCAAGGCATGTTGCTAAAGCCTGGGAGCCCAGGGAGAGACCTGTTTCAGGGCAGAGCCACTGCAGAAGGCCCACACTAGAGCAATGCCAGAGTGAAAATGTGACGTTGGAGCTGCCACAGAGTCCTCACCTGGGCAATGCCTAGTAGAGTTGTGGAAGTGAGGCCAGTACAGAAAGTCGCCACTGGGGCAATGCCTAGTGGAGCCATGGGAGCCAGACAGCCATCAGGACCCCAGAACTGTTGAACCACAGGCAGCATGCAATCGCCATCTGAGAAAATTACAGGTACTGGACTCTAACCCTTATGACCAGCCATGTGGACTGCTCCAAGTAAAGACATAGGGATGGAACTGCCTTAGGCCTTGGGGGCCTAATCCCCAACCCAGTATCTCCAGGAAGTAGCACATGATAGCAAGAGATTATTTTCTAGCTTTGAGGTCTGCCCTGCTAGAGTTTGGACTTTTTTGGGGCCCATTACTCCTTTATCCTGGCCTATTTTTTCCTTTTGCCATGGGAATGTTTACTCTATGCCTGTCTCACCGTTGTATCCTGGCAGTAAATAACTTGTTTTGATTTCATAGGCTCATAGATGAGGCTCTGGAATGTGGACTTTTGAGTTGGTGCTGGAAGTCGTTTAGACTGTGGGACTATGAGGATGGAATGAATGTATTTGTATAGGAGGAAGACATAAGTTTTGGGGGGGTCAGTAAAAGAATGCTATGATTTGAGTATTTTTCCCATCCAAAACTCATGTTGAAATTTAATCCTCCATGTGGCAGCATTGAGAGGTGGGGGCTTTAAGAGATAATTGGGTCATGAAGGCTCTGTCCTCATGTGTGGATAAATCCATTAGTAGATTAATGGAATAATGAATTCATGGGTTATCATGGGAGTAGGACTTTATAAAAAGAGACAGTGAGACTTGAGCAAGCATCATCATGTAATGCCCTTTGCTCTCTCCTACCAGTGAGAAAACCCTCACCAGATGTGGCCCTTCAACCTTGGACTTAGACTCCATAACTGTAAGAAATAAATTTCTTTTCTTTATAAATTACCCAATTTAAGATATCCTGTTATAAGTGACAGAAAATGGACTTAGACATATACTCTTTCACATTCTTAAGTGTCTGCTTTCTCTTACTGGACTGTAAGTTCTCTGATGGCAAGGTCTCTATCCCTCTGTGTCCCCAGTGTGAAACAGATGCTTGTGAAGTAGGTGCAAAAATGCTGTAGAAGCCCAAGGGACAGAGAGCCCAGTTTTTAGCAGGAGAAACCTGGATATCTGGACATAATCTGAGAAATAATAGGGCTTCTTTATTAGGGAACTATGTGATGATCACAGTGTATGTAAAGTGTTTTTCTGGAGGTGCATGTTGTGGGTGAGATGGGAACTGTTAAGTGGGGAGACCAGTTTTATGGTGAGAGCCTGGATTGGGCAGTGGAAATTGACAAGGGATCAATTTGGGAGACTCTGCAGAAGCTGTTACTACATAGGATCAAATGAGAGGAAAGAGTCAGATGTCCCTCTATTACGGAGGCCAATGACCAGCTTGTGTCCTGGCTTTGTCACTCATTGGTTGTGCGACTTTGGGAAATTTACCTAGATTTCCGTGTGTCAGTTTCCTGAGCTCCAAAATGGGAGTAAAAGCTACCGTGGAAGTTGATGAAATGAAAAGGTATTTAAAGCCAACAGAGTCTAACACTTAATAGGTGCTATATAAGTTAATCTAAGCCTATTTTGAAAGAGTTTATATTATCTTTTGGAAATTATATGGGGATAATGCAAACATTTGTGTGTGTGTGTGTGTGTGTGTGTAGAGAGTGGGTGAGGCTGGAGGACCAGATATGCTAGCTTGTAATATTCTAGGAAACTAATTATCTGAGAGAATTTATTTAAATTTGGGGAGATTTTGGTGCCATAAATGCCAGGAGAAATTTATATATGAGCTGCATAATACAATGGAGAAGGAGGTGGCTAAGCCTAGTGTGGTGGGGTACAGGACGAAGGGGAAAGAGTGAGAGCAATGATAAAAGTTTAAAAACAATAATATGGAGAACTTAAAAGAATTAAAAAAAAAAAAAAACAGTAAACAGTATATCACAACTAAGCATCTCCAGGATCACTCAAAAAGTGTTCTGTGAATCTTTCAAATCAATAGCACTGATTAATCCAGATAAAGGCATGAAAGGACCTCAGGATGGCAGAGTTCTATTAACTGCAAGAGAGCAGCATTGTCAAAGGCAGTGGATAGATAATCTGGAATTTTCCAGGATGGTAAGAGGATAAATAAATTTTAATAAATGGAAATTTTGGGACAGAGAGAGTAGGTGGTTAGAAAATATTTTCTTTAAGAAAATTTACACATTTTGTTTTAATTGAAGGTTAGGCCACTTTTCTTTATGTTTCTTTTTAGGTTTCCATTAAGAATTGTCTGAATTCTGACATTTGGATTGTTTGATTATTCCATATGGAATTGTGTGTTAGGGTAAGACTTTGTAACTTAAGCACACGAAGAACCTTAGAGTGCCACACTGACAGGTTCAAGATGAAGAGTAAAGTTTTAGAAAATATTGATTTGGTTTCTACTTCTTTGAATCTTTACATCTACTCCTACAATCCTTATTATTAATTAACTTCAGAAGTGGTTTTGCCTACGAACCTGACAATGATCTCTCTGGTTATACATTTTCTAATTAGAAATATACATATGGACATACATACTATGTATAATAAGATATATATAGTATGTGTATCTATATTCTTATATATATAATAGACTATAATTATATAGTCTATATGTGTATAGATTTATATATACATCAACCAATCAATTATGTACAGATAGAATATCTTTACTAAGATGTTAACTCTCCTTTTCCTTCCTTCCTTTGTCCTTCCCTTCCACTTTTCAAAAAAATATTCTTGGTCAGGCACAGTGGCTCACGCCTGTAATCTCAGCACTTTGAGAGGTCGAGGCAGGTGGATCACGAGGTCAGGAGTTTGAGATCATCCTGGCTACACAGTGAAACACTGTCTCTACTAAAAATACAAAAACTTAGCCGGGCATGGTGGTGGGCGCCTATAGTCCCANTATGTGTATCTATATTCTTATATATATAATAGACTATAATTATATAGTCTATATGTGTATAGATTTATATATACATCAACCAATCAATTATGTACAGATAGAATATCTTTACTAAGATGTTAACTCTCCTTTTTCCTTCCTTCCTTTGTCCTTCCCTTCCACTTTTCAAAAAAATATTCTTGGTCAGGCACAGTGGCTCACGCCTGTAATCTCAGCACTTTGAGAGGTCGAGGCAGGTGGATCACGAGGTCAGGAGTTTGAGATCATCCTGGCTACACAGTGAAACACTGTCTCTACTAAAAATACAAAAACTTAGCCGGGCATGGTGGTGGGCGCCTATAGTCCCAGCTACTCCGGAGGCTGAGGCAGGAGAATGGTGTGAACCTGGGAGGCGGAGCTTGCAGTGAGCCAAGATCATGCCACTGCACTCCAGCCTGGGCGTCAGAGCAAGACTCTGTCTCAAAAAAAAAAAAAAAAAAAAAAAAAAAAAATTCTTTCATATCAGTAAGGGCAAAGGTATATTACTTCTGATGTCACAGTTGCTTTGGATAATTCTAAACAGCTGATACAGATACCTTCTTTACCATGACATGGAATGAAGAATGGGAATTGATAATTGACAAGATTACAAATACTCTGATTTTTTTAAATCAAAAAATGTAATAGCAATAGCTATTCTGAATTGCAGCAGATAAGAGATCCTGCTGGTTACAATGGAGGGTTAGTGTCACCATTCTGACTTTCTGGAGAGGTCCTGTCTCCTCAGGTATGTCCTGTCTGCCTGAGTCATCATGGGACAGAGAACATCCTTGGGTTCTAGGGATCCTCTAGATCAAAGACTCTTAATCGTGTGCATCAGAAAGACCTTGAACTCCATAAAGTTAATGCAAATATGACAGCCACTTTTTTGTGGTAAAATACTTATAACTTGAGATCTACCCTCTTAACAAAATTTTAACTATAAGCATAATGTACAGCAGATATTTAGAACTTTTTCATCTTGTACAACTGAAACTTTATACTCATTGAACAGCAACTCCCTACTTCCACCTCCCTCCAGCTTTTGCAACCACCATTCTACTTTTTGTTTCTATGAGTCTGACTACTTTAAAAACCTCATATAAATGAAATCACGCAGTACTGTCCTTCTGTGACTGGCTGATTTCACGTAGCATGATGTCCACTTTTGTGGAAAACAGTATGGAGATTCTTCAAAAAATTAAAAAATCGAACTACCATCCAGCATTCTCATTTCTGGGTGTTTATCCAAAAGAACTGAAATCAGGATTTGGAAGAGATATTTGAACTCCCATGTCATTGCAGCATTACTTATAATAGCCAAAAGGTGGAAACTACCTTAATGTTTATTGATTGATGACTGAATAAAGAACATTTGGTACATGCATACAATGGAATATTATTCATCCATACAAAGAAGGAAATCCTGTCACATACTATCACATGAATTATAGCCATGCCTGAAGGGAAAATTTTTGGGAAAACTTAGCTTTCTATCACATTCTGGAAGGAATCTGCCATACAAACAAAGTTAAACATCACTGGATTAAGGCATGCCTAACACACTGAACAAACTCAAAGAAGTTAAACTTGACTGACTTTGTCATTCCATGTTTGGGCCTGCTCCAGATAATTAATGTGCTCATGACACTCTCCCTGCCCAGCTTTTAAAAGATCTTTTTCTGTAGGTGCTTACTCCAGTCTGGTCTTGCTAGGTAGAGTTCCAGTAGGGACACTAACATCCTATCTCTTTTTTTTTGAGACTGAGTCTTGCTCTGTCACCCAGGCTGGAGTGCAGTGGCACGATCTTGGCTCACTGCAAACTCCGCCTCCCAGGTTCAAGCGATTCTTCTGCCTCAGCCTTCCTAGTAGCTGGGACTACAGGCACCCGCCACCACGCCGAGATACTTTTGTATTTTTTTAGTAGAGACAGGGTTTCACCATATGGGCCAGGCTGGTCTCAAACTCCTGACCTTGCAATCCCCCTGCCTTGGCCTCTCTAAGGGCTGGGATTACAGGCATGAGCCACTGCACCCGCCTACTAGCATCCTATCTTATGGAAACATACTTATTCTATTTTCTCAGAGCACTACTCTTTGCTAGGGAAATGCAAATAAACTGAGCTGACGTGTCATGGTTCGTCTTTCTCAGATGTGAGTCTTTCTTCAGGGATTTTCGATGGCCTGAACAGATAAAAGCAAACAGTAGAGATTTGGGGCTCAAGAGCAAGTTAGAGTAGTAGATACGATTATAACAGTGATGTTCTTCTCAACTCTTCTAAAGAAGTCATTGAACATGTGCCTTCTCTATATGCAAGACTGATCTACCTACTTAAAAAAGAAGAAAACAAATCCGTTGAACAATGCCACATAAGATTATTTTTTGCATCTTTAAGAAAGTCTTCTTAAAATTAATGGGTTTTTTTTGGTAGGAAATGTAGCCATTAAGATAATTGCCTTTCTTAGTACCAAAGTCTCAATCATTAAAGGTTAAGGGTTCTGTTGGTTTTTCTTCTCTATAAGATCTTGTGGTGGATTTCTGTCACATAGGACTGAAGAATAAATAAGAAATCTTGGATGAAAGTTTAATTTTTTTTCAAAACAGGACACTTGTCATGGTCCTAACTATTTTTGAAGCCATTCTCTATTAACATTATGATAAGGATTTGGTAGTGGGAAAAGATGTTCCAAATTTGTTTGACACATAGCTCTCATCTGGCTTTTAGTAAGTTTTTTTTTTTTTTTTTTTTAAAGGTGTTTTGGTCCATTGTGCTGCTATAACAGACTACCTGAGACTTGGTAATTTAAAATGAACAGATATTTATCGGCTCAGAGTTCTGGAGGCTGGGAAGTACAATATCAAGATGCCGGCTATTTGCGAGGGTCTTTTTGTTACATCATCACATGGCAGAAGGTGAGAGGATGAGAGAGAGCAACAGGGGGCTGAACTTGCCCTTTTATAATGGCACCAATTCCACCCATGAGGGTGGAACTCTCCTGGCCTAATCACCTTTGAATGGTCCCACATCTTTAAAACTGTGATAGTAGCAATTAAATTTCAACATTAGTTTTGGAGGGGCAAACATTGAAACTACAGTGGAAAGGAGACCTTACCGTTTTATATAATCCTTAGTAAAACTTGTATAATTCATGGAACAGAGACTGCTATATATGGTTAGATTGGGAAATTGGATATTTCCTATAGATTTTAAGTATTGGATAAACTTAAGAATATTCTGTATAGAATACTTTCTCCTTGTAATCTAAATCAGTTTTCTGATTTAGAAACTAAGGAGAAGCCTGTAGTCATTGGCTTAAAAATGGATTACAAATGAATTTGTAGAAATA
>NW_016809129.1:2225960-2238058 GCF_001698545.2 Rhinopithecus bieti | reverse complement strand
AAATATATTTTTTTTATTTACCTATGATTTTATGATTTCATTGCATTCTGAATATATTACAAGTATGCATATTTTTATTGGTAAAGACTTTTTAGTAGTGGAAGAAAACCTAACTATGTACCACTACTTTAAATAAGAAATGTTCTTTTCAATTATTCTGAAAAAAAGTGCAAGTTGTGACTTATTAGTCTTTGTTCTCCTTATGTAGGTTTTTATCTTGATATAAGATAAAATTAGTATCAGAATTACATAGTCTTTAAAGGAAGATGACTAAAATTTGCTCTTATAGATTAATTGTACCAATTGTAAAAATAGAGACAAGTCTAGATAGCTCAATAAAAGTAATTTAAAACCTTTTAGGCCAGATTCTTTATTAGAAATTATAATTGGTAGACACTGCTCTTTACCATAGCTTAATTATAGAGAAAGTTTAAAAATCTCAATAGGAAGTCATTTGCACTGCTCATTTTGTACCAGCAATTATTTATCACCTGATTGTTTTATATATTCATTTCCATGACCTTTGGAAAAGTCAATAACTAAATTCTAATTCTTTCTCTTTTCTTCTGCGGCAATTTCAGTTGCTGCAGTTCTCATGGAATAGACTAATCAAAAGTGGGAAAGAATTAACGTTGGGACCAGGGGGTTTTGGAACATTGACATAACATTTGGTAAAATGTGAAGTTGAATTAATGCTGTTTTTGACGTTGAAAATGAAATATCAAGAATAAAGGGATAAATATCTATGATTCCAGCCTGTAGGAATTCATAAAAACTTGGCTCTTTGCAAAACACTAAAATTACACAATAAGATTCAATGGGAATTTAAAATGAGGATGCTGGGATCAAACAATGCAGATGGATTAGCATTTAAGTTGTTTTTTCCTTTGTTCTTTCTTTCCTTTCCTTTTTATTTTTTTTAAAGATTTGGATGACAAATTGTCTTTCTGCAATTGTTTTATGGCTGCCATTGCAAGTAAGAAATGGAAAATAAATTTCTGAAATCCAAAAAAGCCTGATCTTATCAGCATCAGAACCATGTATGGAAGGAGAAAACAAAACTCAAGCTTAAGAGGATGGCCAAATAGAAAGACCAGCGTGAGCGGGAAAAGTCCTCCTAAGTGGAGCAGTTGAACCTTGGGAATATATCAGCCTTAGAAAATTGCAGCTGGAGACATCTGTCATTTGTGAGTGTGAAATGGTTTAGTTGGCCTCATACCTGAGCTAGGGGTGCTTGAGATCCCACATTTGTTTTAGGCAAAGAGAGATCGGTGTTTCTCTCTTGTGAAATGCTTTGGATGTTTGAGGAAAAATACATGTTTATTGAAGTATAGCAAATATACAGAAAAGTGTTCAGACCACACGGCATAGTTTTATCGATTTCCACAAAGGAAATTACCAATACCCTGAGAAAAATAAATACACTATTATTAGAAGCCCAAAGTCTATTCTAGTATAAACATCCAGTCTTTACGGCCCCAAATGTAACCACCACCTTGACTTTTTTTTTTAAGATGGAGTTTTGCTCTGCTGCCCAGGCTGGCATGCAATGATGTGATCTCGGCTCACTGCAACCTCCACCTCCTGGGTTCAAGCGATTCTCCTGCCTTAGCCTCCTGAGTAGCTGGGATTACAGGTGTGCACCACCATGCCCGACTAACCTCGTATTTTTAGTAGAGATGGGTTTTCACCATGTTGGTCAGGCTGGTCTCAAACTCCTGACCTCAGATGATCTGCCCACCTCAGCCTCCCAAAGTGCTGGGATTACAAGCATAAACCACCGCGCCCAGCCCACGTTGACTTCTAAACTGTGGAATAGTTTTGCCTGATTCTGGAATTCATATAAATGTAACCAAAGAGGATGTACTTTTTGGGTCTGTCTCTGTTAGCTGGACATTATGTTTGTAAGATTTATTCCTGGTGTTGCATGTAGCAAATCTGTGTCATTCTCAGTGCTCTATAGTACTAACTATTCTGTTGTATGAAAAGTCCACAATTTGTTCATTAATATTAACAGTGTTTCTATAAACATTCTTATATATGTTTTTTAGGGAAGATAGATACACATTTGTGTGTGTGTGTGTGTGTATACATACCAAGGAGTGAAACTGCTGGAGCATATGGTAATCATCTCTAGTGGAAACTGCTGAATAATTTTTCCCAAGAAGTTTTACATGAATTTCACTTGCTTTTCATCCTTGTCAACTCTTGGTACTGTCATTTTTATTTTTACCCTTAATGGGAGATGGTCATGGTGTCTCATTCTTGTTTCAACTGAAGAAGCTGAGTGCCTTTAGATATGTTTACTGACCCTTTGGATATCCTCTTTTGCAAAGTGTCTATTCAAGTTTCTTGCCCAGTTTTTCTATTGGATTGTCTGTATTTTTCTTATTGATTTTAGGAGTTCTCTTGTATTCTGAATCGGAGTCTTTTGTCAGTAAGATGTATGGAAACATCTTCCACTCTGGGGCTTAACTTTTCACTTCTTAGTGATGTCTTTGATGAACAGACATTATTAATTTTAATGTAATATGATTGATCAATTTTTGTTTCTTTTATGGTTAGTCCCTTTTAAATTCTGTTTAATAAATCTTTTTAATAAATTTTATAATATTTTGTTTTATAAATGTTATTAAAATATTATTTTATGATTTATTCCAGAAGTCCTTTTTTTAAAAAACACATTTAATTGATATATAATAATTATACAGTCAGGTGTGGTGGTTCATGCCTGTAATCCCCGCACCTTGGGAGGCTGAAGCAGGTAGATTACTTGGGCCTAGGGGTTCAACATGGTGAAACCCCATCTCTACAAAAAGTACAAAAATTAGCCAGGTGTGGTGGCATGTGCCTGTAGTCCTAGCTACTTGGGAGGCTGAGATGGGAGGATTGCTGGAGCCTGGGAGGTCGAGGCTGCAGTGAACCAAGATTGCACCACTGCACCACAGCCTGGGCAACAGAGCAATACCTTGTCTCAACAAAAATAGTTACACATATTTTTGGGGTACATGTGATGTTTTGATACATGTATTCAATGTGTAACAATCAGGGTAATTGGGACATCCATCACTTCAAACATTTATCTTTTCTTTGTGTTGGGAATATTATAATTACATCTTCTAGCTATTTTGAAATGTACAATAAATTATTCTTAATTGTAATTTCCCTACTGTACTATTGAATGTTAGAACTTATTCCTACTGTTTAACTGCACTTTTGTACCTATTAACTAAATTCTTTTCATGCCCCCTTCTCCCTTCCTTTCCCAGCCTCTGGTAACCAGCATTCTACCCTCTACCACCATGGGATCCACCTTTTTAGCTCCCACAGATGAATGAGAACATGTGACATTTGTTTTTCTGTGCCAAGAAGCTCAGTTGTTTTATCTTTCACATATAGATAGATCTACAGTATATCTGGAACTGATATTTGCATATGATGTGAGGCAGAAGCTCAAGATCCACATTTTCACCTGTGGTTACCCAACTGATTTATATCCAGTTGACCCAGCAACACTTACTAAAAAGAATATCCTTTTTCTAACTAATCGTATGTTACTTTTATCATACATCAAGTGGACTCTTTTCTTTTCCAGTTAGACTAATATCTATTCTTTCACTAATTCTCTTAATTACTGCAGCAATGTAATAAGTCTTGATACCTGGAAGTGAAAGTCTGACTGTTCTTTGTATTACTATACAAATATTTGAACCAGCTTGTTAAATTCATTAAAAATATATTTAGCTGGGATTTGGACTGGGATTGCATTGAATCTATAGATCAATTTGGGAGAAAATGGTATTTTTACAATATTGAGTCTTCTAATTGATGAATATAATATCTCTCTCCCAATAATTTTTGTTATTTTTTATTTTATTTATTTTATTTTTTGGGGACAGGGTCTTGCACTGTCACCTATGCTGGAGTACAGTGGCACAATCATCTCTCACTGGCAATCTTAACCTCCTGGGTTCAATCAATTCTCCTACCTCAGCCTTCCAAGTAGCTAGGACTACAAATGTGTGCCACTAGGCCCGGCTAATGTTTTTGTTTGTTTGTTTTGGAGAGATGGGGTTTCGCCATGTTGCCCAGGCTGTTCTCAAACTCCTGGGCTCTAGCAATCTGCTCACCTTGGCCTCCCAAAGTGCTGGGATTACAGGCATGAGCCACCACGCCCAGCCAACATTTTGTATTTTTTTGGAGTAGAGATGTTACACTTCACGCATTAGATTTATTTCTGAGTACTTGATGATTTATTCCAGGATAAATTATTTATTTATTCATTTTTGTGAAAATTGTCATGAATGCGCTGTCAAGCTCCATATAGCAGTATGGTTACCCAGCCAATTCTGGAATGCAGAAAAACTTGGAGTATGTCAGTTATGTCTTTTCCCAATCTTCTGTTTTCACAACAGACGCAGAAGAGGGATTGTAGGGTAATCTTTTTTATTTTGAAATTTATTTTTCCATAGGTTATTGGGGTACAGGTTGTATTCGGTTACATGAATAAGTTCTTTTTTTTTTTTTTTTTTTTTTTTTTTTTGAGACGGAGTCTCTCTCTGTCACCCAGGCTGGAGCACAGTGGCTGGATCTCAGCTCACTGCAAGCTCCGCCTCCCTGGTTTACGCCATTCTCCTGCCTCAGCCTCCCATGTAGCTGGGACTACAGGCGCTCGCCACCTCGCCTGGCTAGTTTTTTGTATTTTTTAGTAGAGACGGGGTTTCACCGTGTTAGCCAGGATGGTCTTGATCTCCTGACCTAGTGATCCGTCCCCTCTCGGCCTCCCAAAGTGCTGGGATTACAGGCTTGAGCCACTGCACCCAGCCTGAATAAGTTCTTTAGTGGTGCTTTGTGAGATTTTGGTGCAGCCATCACCTGAGCAGTATACACCCTACCCTATTTGTAGTCTTTTATCTCTCGTCCTGCTCCCACCCTTCCCTTCAAGTTCCCAAAGTCCATAGAATGACTCTATGCCTTTGCATCCTCATAGCTTAGCTCCCACATATCAGTGAGAACATATGGTGTTTGATTTTCTATTCCTGAATTACTTCACTTAGAATAATAGTCTCCAGTCTCAACTAGGTCACTGCAAATGTAATAAATGATGGCTTTTATTACATTGAGGTATGTCTCCTGTATGCCAATTTTGCTGAGAGTTTTAATCATAAAGGAATGCTGGATGTTGTCAAATGCTATTTCTGCATCTCTGAGACAATCATGTGATTTTTGTTTTTAATTCCGTTTATGTGGTGTATCACATTTATTGACTTGTGTATGTTAAACCATCCCTGCATCTCTGGTATGAAACCCACTTGACCATGGTGCATTATCTTTTCGATATGTTATTGAATTTAGTTAGCTAGTATTTTGTGAAGGATTTTAGCATCTATGTTAATCAGGGACATCAGTCTGTAGTTTTCTTTTTTGGTTATGTCCTTTCCTGGTTTTGGTATTAGGGTGATGCTGGCTTCATATAATGAAATAGGGAGAGTTCCCTCTTTCTCCATCTTGTGGAATAGTGTCAAAAGGATTGGAACCAATTCTTTGAATGTCTGGTAGAATTCTGCTGTGAATCCGTCTGGTCCCGAACTTTTTTTTGTTGGTAATTTTTAAATTACCATTTCAATCTCGCTGCTTGTTATTGGTCTGTTCAGGGTATCTAGTTCTTCCTGATTTAAGGTAGGAAGGTTGTATTTTTCCAGGAATTTATCCACCTCTTCTAGGTTTTCTAGTTTATGTGGGTACAGGTGTTCATAGTAGCCTTGAATGATCTTTTGTATTTCTATGGTATCAGTTGTAATATCTCCTGTTTTGTTTCTTATTGAGGTTATTCGGATTTTCTCTCTTCTTTTCTTGGTTAATCTTGCTAATGGTCTATCAATTTTATTTATCTTTTCAAATAACCAGCTTTTTGTTTCATTTATCTTTTGTATTTTTTTGTTTCAATTTCATTTAATTTTGCTCTGATCTTTGTTATTTCCTTTCTTCTGCTGGGTTTGGATTTGGTTTGTTCTTGTTTCTCTAGTTCCTTGAGGTGCAACCTTAGAGTGTCAGTTTGTGCTCTTTCAGTCTTCTTGATGTAGGCCCTTAGGGCTGTGAACTTTCCTTTTAGCGCTGCCTTTGCTGTGTCCCAGAAGTTTTGATAGGTTGTGTCATTGTCATTCAGTTTGAAGAATTTTTAAATTTCCATCTTGATTTTGTTTTTGACCCAATGATCATTCAGGGTCAGGTTATTTAATTTTCATGCATTTGCATGGTTTTCAAGGTTCTTTTTAGAGTTGATTTCCAGTTTTATTTCACTGTGGTCTGAGAGAGTGCTTGATATAATTTCAATTTTCTTAACTTCATTGAGGCTCATTTTGTGCCCTATCATATGGTCTATCTTGGAGAAAGTTCCATGTGCTGTTGAATGGAATGTGAATTCTGTAGTTGTTGAAAGAAATGTTCTGTGTATGTCTGTTAAGTGCATTTGTTCTAAGGTATAGTTTAAATCCATTGTTTCTTTGTTGACTTTCTGTCCTGATGACCTGTCTAGTGCTGTCAGTGGTGTATTGAAGTCCCCCACTATTATTTTGTTGCTGTCTATCTCATTTCTTAGGTCTGTTAGTAATTGTTTTATAAATTTGGGAGCTCCAGTGTTAGGTGCATATATGTTTAGGATTGTGATATTTTCTTGTTGGACAAGGCCTTTTACTGTTATATAATGTCTCTTTTTAACCACTGTTGCTTTAAAGTTTTTTTTTTTTTTTTTTCTAGTATAAGAATAGCTACCCCTGCTTGCTGTTGGTGTCCATTTTCATGAAATGCCTTTTTCATCCCTTTACTTTAAGTTTATGTGAGTCCTTATGTGTTAGGTGAGCCTCCTGCAGGCAGCAGATAGTTGGTTTCTGAGTTCTTATCCATTCTGCAGTTCTGTATCTTTTCAATGGAGTGTTTAGGCCATTTACATTCAATATTAGTATTGAGATGTTAGGTACTGTTGCATTCATTGTACTATTTGTTGCCTGTGTACCTTGGTTTTCTCATTTTGCTTTTAACTTCTATTTTGTTTTATAGGTCCTGCATGATTTATGCTTTAAAAGGTTCTGTTTTGATGTGTTTCCATGATTTGTTTGAAGATTAGAGTTCCTTTTAACAGTTCTTGTAGTGGTGGCTTGGTAGTGGCAAATTCTCTCAGCATTTGTTGGTCTGAAAATGACTGTATCTTTCCTTCGTATATGATGCTTAGTTTCACTGGATACAAAATTCTTGGCTGATAATTGTTTTGTTTGAGGAGGCTGAAGACAGGGCCTAAATCCCTTCTAGCTTGTAGAGTTTCTGCTGAGAAATCTGCTGTTAATCTGATAGGTTGTCTTTTATAGGTTACCTGGTATTTTTGTCTCACAGCTCTTAAGGTTCTTTCTTTCATCTTAACTTTAGATAATCTGATGACAATGTGCCTAGGCAATGATATTTTTTTGATGAATTTCCCAGGTGTTCTTTTTTTTTTTTTTTGAGACGGAGTCTCGCTCTGTCACCCAAGCTGGAGTGCGCTGGCCAGATCTCAGCTCACTGCAAGCTCTGCCTCCCGGTTCATGCCATTCTCCTGCCTCAGCCTCCCGAGTAGCTGGGACTACAGGTGCCCGCCACCTCGCCCAGCTAGTTTTTTGTATTTTTTTTTTTTTTTTTTTTAGTAGAGACGGGGTTTCACCGTGTTAGCCAGGATGGTCTCGATCTCCTGACCTTGTGATCCGCCCGCCTCGGCCTCCCAAAGTGCTGGGATTACAGGCTTGAGCCACTGCGCCCGGTCCCAGGTGTTCTTTATGCTTCTTGTATTTGGATGTCTTGGTCTCTAGCAAGGCTAGGGAATTTTCCTCAATTAGTCCCCAAAATATGTTTTCCAAANTGATATTTTTTTGATGAATTTCCCAGGTGTTCTTTTTTTTTTTTTTTGAGACCGAGTCTCGCTCTGTCACCCAAGCTGGAGTGCACTGGCCAGATCTCAGCTCACTGCAAGCTCCACCTCCCGGGTTCACGCCATTCTCCTGCCTCAGCCTCCCGAGTAGCTGGGACTACAGGCGCCCGCCACCTCGCCCAGCTAGTTTTTGTATTTTTAGTAGAGACGGGGTTTCACCGTGTTAGCCAGGATGGTCTCGATCTCCTGACCTTGTGATCCGCCCGCCTCGGCCTCCCAAAGTGCTGGGATTACAGGCTTGAGCCACTGCGCCCGGTCCCAGGTGTTCTTTATGCTTCTTGTATTTGGATGTCTTGGTCTCTAGCAAGGCTAGGGAATTTTTCCTCAATTAGTCCCCAAAATATGTTTTCCAAACTTTTAGATTTCTTTTCTTCCTTAGGAACACCGTTTATTCTTAGGTTGGGTCATTTAACGTAATCTCAGACTTATTGGAAGCTTTGTTTATATTTTCTTACTATTTTTTGTCTTTGTAGGATTGGGTTAATTTGAAGACCTGGTCTTTGAGCTCTGAATTTCTTTCTTCTACTTGTTCAATTCTATAGCTGAGACTTTACAGAGCATTGTGCATTTCTTTAAGTGTGTCCAATGTTTCCTGAAGTTTTGATAGTTTTTTGTTTTTGCTATTTCTTTGAATGTTTTTCCTTTCATTTCTATTATTTTTTGGATTTCCGTGCACTGGGCTTCGCCTTTCTCTGGTGCCTCCCTGATTAGCTTAATAACTAACCTCCTGAATTTTTTATCAGGTAAGTTAGGGATTTCTTCTTGGTTTGGATCCATTGCTGGTGAGCTGGTGTGATTTTTTGGGAGGGTTTTGAAGAGCCTCGTTTTGTCATATTACCAGAGTTGATTTTCTGGTTCCTTCTTATTTGGGTAGGCTCTGTCAGAGGGAAGGTCTAGGCTGAAGATTGTTATTTAGATTCTTTTGTCCCATGGGGTGTTCCCTTGATGTGGTACTCTCCCCCTTTTCCTGTGTATATGGCTTCCTGTGAGCTGAGCTGCAGTGATTATTATCTGTCTTCTGGGTCTAGCCACCCAGCAAGTCTACCTGGCTCCCGGCTGGTACTGGGGGTTGTCTGCACAGAGTCATGTGATGTGAACCATCTATGGGTCTCTTAGCTGTGGATACCAGCACCTGTTCTGGTGGAGGTGGCAGGGGAGGAGGGGGGCGGGGGGGGGATGAAACTGACTCTATGACTCTTTGTGCTGGTTGGCCTCCTGCCAAGAGGTGGCACTTCCCAGAGAGCATCAGCTGTGGTAGTATGGAGAGGGACTGGCAGTAAGCGGGGCCCCAGAACTCCCAGGAGTGTGTGTCCTTTGTCTTCAACTACCAGGGTAGGTAGGGAAGGCCCATCAGGTCCGGGCAGGGCGAGGCGTGTTTGAGCTCAGGCTCTCCCTGGGCAGGTTTTGCTGTGACTGCTGTGGGGAATGGGGGTGAGGTTCTCCAGGTCAATAGACTTGTGTACCTAGGAGGATTATGGCTGCCTCTGCTGAGTTCATGCAGGTTGTCAGGGAAGTGGGGGAAAGCCAGCAGTCACAGGTTTCACCCAGCTCCCGCGCAATCTGACCGGCTGCTCTCAATCCCACCGTGCACCATAACAGCCCCAAGTCTGTTTCCAGGCAGTGGGAGAGCAGGGCTTACGAACTTTCCGCAGGCTACCGGCCTCCCAGCTGTGAAAGAAAAAGGTTTTGGTTCTTCCCCCACCTGTGGAGTATGCACACCGGATTTGCATCATCCCCTGAGTTCTGACCAGGAGGCTTCTCGCCCCTGACCAGGAGGCTGCTCACCTGGTTCAAATTGTTAACAAAGTTCAGCTGGAGACTTCCTTTTCTCAGCCATTTTCTCCTGCGCCTCTGGCCGCCCTCCCAGAGGATCCCTGTGGTGCCAGACAGGAATGGGCTGCTTGGGGGTCCAGCAAGCTCCCAGGGCGTTTCCCACTGCTTCCTTTACCCCTGTGTTCCACTCAGCTCTCTAAATGGACTCAGCTCCAGGTAAGGTCGGAAACTTCTCTTGCAAACTAGATCTTCAGTTTCCCCAGTGGGAGTGTGTTCAGGGGTGGAGGATCTCTCTTTTCCACTTCTGCAGTTTGGGCACTCACAGTATTTGGGGTGTCTCCCGGGTCCTGCAGGAGCAGCAGTCCACTTCCTTCAGTGGTCTGTGGGCCCTGGGGATTCCTAGTTTGTTCTTGCAGTTGTTTCAGAGGTAAAATTCACAGTGCGAGCCTCCACACGCTGCTCTGTCCGTCTGAATCGGAGATGCAATCTGGTCCTGCCTCTCGTCCGCCATGGTGATTCTTTGATGCTTTTTAAATGCTATTTTTCAAATTATATTTTCTATTTGTTGCCAGTATATATAATAATATACAGTCATGCTTTTGCTAAAATAAGACTTTAGTAAGGAACAAATATTTACTTCTAATATAGAATATTGACTATTAATGACATACATATTCAAAAGGTAACAATTAGAGCAACACCTAAAATCTGCAACTGTTCTCAACCTTTGCCTAGTCTGATTACGATTCTTGTTCTGCGTTGAGCAGAAGTGTAACAATTCCTCTCTCCAAACGTCGTTGATGGTAGAAGATCCCTAGATGTGTGCATGATTTCCTAGATACTTTAAAAGTTGCTACAACTTTTAGCTGTTGTCTGTTCCATATTGATGATGACCAGTGATCAGCTCTTGGTAGCTACCTAGATCCTTTTTGTATCTTCTCTTCCTCTTTGCCTGGGGTAGGTATTATTTTCTATGTAGAAAGTCTACAGTTCTTTTTTCCCTCAGTAAGAAGAGATTAGGAGCTTCATTTTCATCACATGATCCTCCTTTGATCTAAGCAGATTTCTTTTTCATACACATCCTCTCTTTCTCACTGAAGTCTTTAAAATGCAAGCTTGTATATACAGTATTTGTTTCATTTGAGTGTATATTATATACATATTCACTGACTGTTTTAAGATTATCTTTTAATTCATTTTTTTTCCTCAAAATATGACTGGGAGCTACCTGTGTCACAACTAGTCATGGTGCTTGTTAAAAGTTCAGAGTTTTTAGTTTCTCTCCAGAGCTATGAATAAGCAATTCTGAAGATGGGGTTCAGGGACCATTTTATTTTATATTTTGTTTTGTTTTATTTATTTTTGAGTCTTTTAACTTTGAGACAGGTCTTACTCTGTTGCCTAGGCTGGAGTGCAGTGGCGCTATAATAACTCACTACAGCCTTGAACTCCTGGGCTCAATTGATCCTCCCTCCTCAGCCTCCCAAGTAGCTATAAATCTTTTAAACAAACAAAGAAGACCAGTTGTTTGGAAACAACTTATCCTGATTTATCAAAACTGTAGGCATGATGAACCCTAAGAAGTGCCATTTAAGGCATTAGAAATAATTCCACATAGAAATTCATGCTTCATTTTAGTGGTGAGTCATTCCATAAACATCCAGTGCTTGAACTGGGAGGAAGTGAGAGATAGTAATGTGCTCTTTTCGGTGACTTAAAAAGTGTTCTCTGCTGAAGAATGCTTGGGTTTAACGCTTGCCATCTTTTTTTCTATGAAGGGGGGTGAAGTGGATGTTGAGAAGTGCACTCAAATTCCCCTTCAGCACTGAGGGACTTTATTCCCCCATTGGTTGCCCTCTGATGAAGAAGGCCATTTTGCCAAGGTCATGACCCCTTCCTGAGGTAGCCTGTATCCAACAACAGGTTGATATTTGGTGTAAAGACCCAACCACCCGTCCCAACTCAGAACAATGTCACAGAACTAGTCCAGCCTCAGAACTGCCTGTGAGTCAGCTGAGGTCTTTCTTGAGATGGCATCTCTGCCCAGTTTCTCACTCTGCCCAATCCTGCTTCATTTCCTTATCCCATAGTTATCAATCACTCCCAGACAAACTTCCTGCATGCTAACCTCCGACTCCAGGGCTATTTCCCATGGCATCCAACCTGCAATATGGGGTATTGAGAAGGCATATTTTCATAGTTGTAGGGTGGAAGTCACACAGTGGGTTTAAATACTGATAAGCATAGTAACGATTCCCAGTTGTAGAGTATTAAAGAGACCCTAGAGATTCAGGAGTTATTTTAGATCAGTAGTTCTTTTTTTTTTTTTTTTTTTTTGAGACGGAGTCTTGCTCTGTCGCCCGGGGCTGGA
>NW_016809129.1:2218666-2225625 GCF_001698545.2 Rhinopithecus bieti | reverse complement strand
TTTTTTTTTTTTTTTGAGACGGAGTCTTGCTCTGTCGCCCGGGGTTGGAGTGCAGTGGCTGGATCTCTGCTCACTGCAAGCTCCGCCTCCCAGGTTCACGCCATTCTCCTGCCTCAGCCTCCGGAGTAGCTGGGACTACAGGCGCCCGCCACCTCGCCCGGCTAGTTTTTTGCATTTTTAGTAGAGATGGGGTTTCACCGTGTTAGCCAGGATGGTCTCAATCTCCTGACCTTGTGATCCGCCCATCTCGGCCTCTCAAAGTGCTGGGATTACAGGCTTGAGCCACCGTGCCCAGCCAGATCAGTAGTTCTTAAACTTGTACCAAGATATGTACCAGAATGTCTTCAACAGAGTGTTTTTTTTTTTTTTAAGTTTTAATAATATGATTTCCTCAGCTTTACTCCAGACTTTCTGAAGCATGATCTTTAGGGGTGGGAACCAAGATTAAAAAAAGAATTTGCGGCAGGTGTGGTGGCTCACACCTGTAATCCTGGCACTTTGGGAGGCTGAAGTGGGCGGATCACTTGAGGTCAGGAGTTTGAGACCAGCCTGCCCAACATGGTGAAACCCTGTCTCTACTAAAATACAAAAATTACCTGGGGGTAGTGACACAAGCCTGTAATCCCAGCTACTGGGGTGGCTGAGGCACAGGGAATTGCTTGAACCTGGGAGATGGAGGTTGCAGTGAGCCAAGATCGCACCACTGCACTCCAGGCTGGGTGACAGAATGAGATCCTGTCTCAAAATAATAATAATAATAATATAATAATTTCTTGGTGATTTTGGTGAAAATGGTGTATAGATCAGCACTTTAAAAATGATTGGCCAGGAATAAAAAGTTTATAAGTGAGAAAAAATTACAACCCCAAGTGCCTAAGCCCTTATTTTCGCTACATGTATTTTTAATGACTGAAGATTAGGGTCCTACTGAATATGGAGACATGTAAAAAGTGCTGGGTAAATGGAATGAATGAGAGAACAAACCTGCCATCCTCATACAGTTTAATTATTGCCTCTCTTGTGGAGGTGGTCATGTCTAATAACCCATGGGACATTTAGACAAACATTAGCAGACTCCATGACCAATATAGGAAAAAACTCATACTAAAGCTGCTCCTGCAATGCACAGATTGCCTCAGGAAGTACTAGTGAGTTTTCCATCATTTAAAGCCGTTAAAGCAGAATATGGATGGCCTATTCCTTCAGCAGGGATTTCTGCACAGGGAAAGAAGATTAGATTGTCTGGAAGAGTCTATGATGCAAAAGACAGATGGGGAATCTATATCATCAGAGAGGAGAGAGGATAATTTCAGTGGGAATGCTTAAGTAAGGCCTGAAAGCATTTAGCTATGATTTTCAGCACATCAATCTTGGAAGAGAGTATGTATGACCTTTGCTGGGCTTATAGAGAAAAATGAATGAGTGCTGTGATATTTCTTCAAAAAAATTAACACTGGTTAATCTTACATGGAAAGGATACTATAGGAAGGCTCTGTGTGTGTGTGTGTGTGAGATACAGTATGAGTGGTCTCTTTCCCACCTTCTACCCAGGACAGTTCACATAGTCAAATTCCACTGGGACTCTAATTGAGAGAGCAAAGCTGTTTTTCTTAATGAAATTCAAGTTTTCCCCAGAGATGAGCTCAGAACAAAATGGGATTATGTTGTCTTATAGAACAACTCAATATAGGTCACAGTGGGATAAGTTTCACATACTTAATTGAATCTTTTGTGAATGGCATTCCTTAATGAATTTTAATAGAAGATACAGTGTTTTCATTTAGTAGCAACAAAAAGAATTACTTCATAAACATTTTAATAGAGAATTTATATATGGAAAGCTGTAATGCTTACTCAAGAGGTTATACCATGTTTATTCCCCAAAAGCAGATGGCATCAGTATGTGGCCTCCAGGTATTGTCCTTAAAGTCTCCAGTGTTCAAGATGTGTGAATGGACAGAAGAGCTTGTTAAAATTCCTTTTTGAAAAGAATCCATTTGGGGAAGAAGTACATTATCAGGGTAATTTTTGAAGGCAAATATTCAGTCATTTTATTTAAACTCAGTGATCAGGAAACAAAACATGCTGTAGTAGAATAATGAAACGATATTTCTGGAATTGGTGTTATTACCTTTAACAAGTTGTGTGATCGTTAATCTCTTTTCTCTCTGAATACTGAAATCTTCTTGATATAGTTTGGCTCTGTGTCCCCACCCAAATCTCATCTTGAATTGGAATCCCCCACTATTCGGGGAGGAGGTGATTGGATGGGGGTGGTTTCCCCCATGCTGTTCTTGTGATAGTGAGTTCTCATGAGATCTGATGGTTTTATAAGGATCTGGCATTTCCCCTGCTTGCACTTCTCTCTCCTGCTACCATGTGAAGAAGGTCTTTGCTTCCCCTTTGCCTTCTGCCATAATTGTAAGTTTCCTGAGGCCTCCCCAGCCATGCGAGACTGTGAGTCAATTAAAACTCCTTTGTTTATAAATTACACAGCCTTCGGTAGTATCTTTATAGAAATGTGAGAAGGGACTTATACATTCTGCATCTGTGAAATATTAGGATAGCTAATCTTTAGGGGCACTTTCAGTTGTAAAATAGAACCTGATATTACCTGAGAATTTAGTTTAGGACTCATCAGCAAACCTACTTTCCTGGTTCTACTTATTACATGTAGATGAAAATCCATGAATCCATGCTCTTAACTACCTCTGCAAATGATGAAATCTCTATCATAGAGTTACTCTGAAGATTAAAATGAAGAATGAGATAATATATTTAGAGTAATTAGCACAGTGCCTAGGTAGAGCATAGAAAATGTGTAATAAATGTTCCCCCCAATCTCTTTATTATTTAGTTCTATAACCTCAGTGACAATGAACCTAGGTACTTTCTAGGCGTAAACACTTAATATTCCAAATTAAACATTTCAGTTTTTTTTGGTGATTATGACTGATGTAAAATTAAAGCTAAAGTCCCTGTTCTTCAAGGATTTATTTGAAATTTAGTGGAACTTCTCTTATGGATAAATGGTATTGGTATTTACATTCAAATATGAAATGTTTTTCTTTAAATTTTTTTCACTGTAAAACTAACTTAAGGCCAGGTGCAGTGGCTCACACCTGTAATGCCAGCAATTTGGGAGCCCAAAGCAGGAGGATTGCTTGAGCCCAGGAGTTCAAGGCTGGCCTAGGCAACATAGCAAGATCATGTCTCCATAAAAAAATACAAAAATTAGCTGGGCATGGTGGTGTGTGCTTGTAGTCCCAGCTATTTGGGAGGCTGAGGTGGGAGGATTGCTTGAGCCACGGAGGTTGAGGCTGCAGTGAGCCATGATTGCATTACTGTACTCTAGCCTGGGCAATCGCATTACCTTACTCTAGAGAAAGACCCTGTATCAAAAAACAAAAACAGAAACAAAAAAACCTAACATATATATATAATAAAACTAGGAAGTGGGAAAAAATTTTTCCTCCCAAATATAATGGCCATTAATGTTAACATTTTAGTATATTTCTTTAACATTTCATATTTCGGTTTTTTAAAACTTTGATTTTACCATGTGGTAGATATAATTTGAAATTCTGTTTTTATCAACTAATATTATAAGTACATCTCACATAATTTGGTATCTTTACACACATTTTAATAGATGCAAAGATTTTAACAATTGCTCTAAATGTTTAGTTGTTTTTCAAATTACTTTTTTTGAAATTTTCTACAGTTATATTGTCCCCAAATATAGATTTTACCTTTTAATAACTTCATGTTCTCAAGAATTGTCAGTGGTTTGGTGTAGTTGAATCAAGGCTTCACAGGGTGGCAGTCAGAGATAACACAGGAGAGATAAAGTGGATCTTGATCACGAAGTCCCCTGAATGTTATGCTAATATTTTTGGGCTTTATTCTGTAGAAATGAAGAGATGTGAACAATGAAATTAAATTCTTACCTTACTCCATACACAATGTCGATTCCATATGGATTAGGAATTAAATGTGAAAGGCAAAAATGTAATACAATTAGAAGAAAAGAGGACTACCTTTATGACTTAAGCATATGGAATAATTTATAAAACAAACATAAAAGACATAATCCATAGATTTTCACTAACAAATATCTATTGAATGCCTACTAAGCCAGACACTATTCTATGTACTTTTGATGTATCGGGGACTAAACAGAAAAGACAAAAATCTCTCCCCTCATGTAATTTTCTATTCTTAGGCTTTATAAAAAATATAATATGTAATAAATTATATAGTATATAAGAAGAAGATGAAACCAGATATGGTGGCTCATACCTGTAACCCCAGTACTTTGGCAGCCTGGGGTGGGCTGATCACTGGAGCTCAGGAGTTTAAGACTAGCCTGGGCAACATGGCAAAATCCTGTCTCTATGAAAAATATACAAATTAGCCAGGCGTAGTGGCATGTGCCTGTAATCCTAGCTACTTGGGAGGTTGAGATGGGAGGATGGCTTGAGCCTGAAAGGTCAAGGCTGCAATGAGCCATGACCATACCACTGCTCTCCTGCCTGGGCAACAGAGCAAGATCCTGTCTCAATCAATCAATCAATCAATTAAAACAAGAAGGAACCTTAGATCTTCCAGGGCCTCACGAGTGTGTTCAGAAGCTGAGGGCGTCACTTCCAGCACTGGTGTTTTGGACCCTTTCCACAGCTTACTCAGGTGTCATGTATCTAGCTGGCAATCTCTGATAGTTTAATGAGCTGCACTACATGTTTCACCTGTGGAAGGTATCCAAGTCACATGGTGGCAAATCCGTCTGTAGCAACCTCAATTCTTGCCTCCTCAGAAGAAAGAATTCAACTTGTCCTGGATATCTCTCCAAAACTCAGTCCTGGTTGTCTTCATTTTTCTATCAGTTTCCTCCTTTTAGTGCTCTGACTCCCGTTCCCTGGATGTAAATACTATCTATATGTTGATGGTTTCCACAATTGGTTTCTGGCCCAGAACTTCAGGTTTATATATCCAACTGCCTACATAACAACTTCACATGGATGTACTATATACATCTTAAACATAAAATATTCAAAACTTCTCATTTCTCCCATCAAACCTACCTCAACCAGTCTTCCTCTATTCAACTGATGCCAATTCCATTCTATCAGTTACTAATAATTTGACTGACTCCATCTCACATAATTTTCCTCATCATGTTCCAGCTTCACTGGGCTGCTTTTTGTACTTCTTAACTTTCAGACAGATTCCCACTGAACAACCTTGGCACTGGTTGTTCCCACTGCTTGGAATATTCGTCCCTCAGATATCCATTTGGTGACCTCCCTCACTGTTTTCAAGTCTTTGCTTAAATGCAATTTTCTCAATGAAGTCCTCTCTTACTATACAGTGGAACTTGACAGCCGTTGATCATTATTGCCTAGGTATTTTATTGTGTGTTTTTAAAAAAATTTTTTTAGAGATTTTTTTTTGCCATGTTGTCCAGGCTGGCCTGAAACTCCTGGGGTCACGTGATTCTCTCGCCTCAGCCTCCTGAAGTGCTGGGATTACTGGCATGAGCCACAGCACCCGGCCTGGTGATTTTTTTTGCCCTTTGTTTTAGAGCAGGAGTGGAAGTTTATTAAGAAGCTTTAGAACAGTAAGGAAAGACAAGAAAAGAAGGAAAGTACACTTGGAAGAGAGCCAAGTGGGTGACTTTAGAAACCAAGCGTGCGGCTTGACCTTTTGACTGGGGGTTTTATACGCTGTCATACTTCCGGGATCTTGCGCTCCTTCTCTCCACTCCTGAGATCTTACTGGGAAGCTGCTGATCAGTTTCAGGTGTTTCCTATCTACATCTATTAGTAGACTGACTTTCTCTGGCACTGGCTGTGACCAATTATTACTTTACAGAGACAGTTAACAACTGCCTGACCATCACCTGATGGTCACCCAGCACTCCTGGTGTGCCGGTGTGTGTGCGCGCATGCGTCTGCGCCCTCTCCTGGCCTGCTCATACCTGACTAGCTACCCACTGCACCGTTTCCACCCTCAAGATTCCAACACCCCAAATCTTTGGGGGAAAATGGGCGAAGGTCAGTCTTCTATAACTGCTTTCTGTTGACAGAGGGGTGCTGGTGGTGGTTCTGTGGCTTTTGTCCTCTTACGAACTGTCAGGGCACGGTTGGTTCTGAGAGTTGGTGAAAGCAGTATTCATCCAGGTTCAAGGGAGACGGGGCAGAATTTCGCCTCTGTCATGTCCCACTGAGAGGCAATCTAGAGGCCCCCTGTAGACAGGTGATTCTTGAATATTGAGAGGACGGTATTCCTCACTGAGGACCATCTGGAGCTTGATGGGCGCAACTTTGAGGTGAAAAGACATTACTTTCTGCTTAAAGAGGAACCTCAGATCTTCCAGGGCCTCACAAATGTGTTCAGAAGCGGAGGGCATCACTTCCAGCACTGGTGTTTTGGACCCTTTTCACAGCTTACTCAGATGTGATGTATCCAGCTGGCAATCTCTGGTAGTTTAATGACATTGAGTTGCACTAAATATTTTACCTGTGGAAGGTATCCAAGTCACATGGTGGCAAATCCGTCTGCAGCAACCTCAATTCTTGCCTCCTCAGAAGAAAGAATTCAGCTGAGGGTCACAGGCAGAAAAAGAGACAGAGGCAAGTTTCAGAGCAGGAGTGGAAGTATATTAAAAAGCTTTAGAACAGTAAGAAAAGGAAATGTGGCAGAGGGCCAAGCAGGTGCCTTGAGAAACCAAGTGTGCCCCTGGTGATATTTTAATTCTATAAATTATTTCTTGCTTATTAGTTAGAATATTTTTATAAAAATGAATGGCCCTTCATCAATTACTTGATTATCCTGAGGTATAATTTTTACAGCAAAGGTGGGATGAATACTTGATTCTTTTATGAGAAAGACTGTTAACTATTGATTAAATTTTTTTTTTTTTTTTTTTTTTTTTTTTTTTTTTTTTTTTTTTTTTT
>NW_016809129.1:2212361-2217562 GCF_001698545.2 Rhinopithecus bieti | reverse complement strand
AAAAAAAAAAAAAAAAAAAAGTATTAATATTTGAATCTCCAAATTAGATATTATTGCTATTGATTTATACGTGCTTTTTCAGATTCATCTCATGTTTACCATTTTCTTTGATTGCTAGCATATTTTGCATCTCAGACCTCCCTTAAATGCTGTTTTCTTTTTCATGAAGTTCGCATTTTAGACATTCCTCTAGTCATATCTGTTGATAATAAGCCCTTTGAGTTTCTGTTTTTTGGTAAATGCCCTTATGTCAACTTAATTTTGGAAAGATAGTGTTAATGGAAAATATAGTTTTACCTGAAAGTTTCTCTCTTGGCATTTCAAAGATGTTTCACTATTCTTTTAGCTTCTGTTGTTGCTCTTGAGAGATTAGTCCTCAGTATGTTGTCCTATTGTAGGTAATATGATTTTTTTTTTTCTCGCTGGTGGCCTGTAAAATTTTCTTTGTCTTGGGGTTTTACAAATTCACAACATGTTATAGTGTGAAATTCTTCCTTTATTTACCTTCTTTGGATTTGTTGTCTCTCGATTCTGAGGACTTATAATTTCCTTAAAAAAATTCTGGGAAATCATTAGCTTTTATGTTATTTAAATATTGTTTTCCCCTTTCTTTCTATTCTCTCTTGAAATTGTAATTATTAAATTCTTTGATTTTTCATCTGATGGTTTCTCTGTGATGTCTCTGTACATTTTCTTACTCTATTTTCTCTCTATTCTTCCTGTTTCTTAATCATCTTCTCTTTTTCATATTTTCCATCTGAGAAATTTCTAAATAATTTCTTCAAAAATATTTCCCAGTTCTCTAATTCTCCCTTCAGATTTGTTTATTCATCTGTTTAACCTGACATTAAATTTCTAATTTCAATTGTATTTTCATTTGTAGAAGTTCTATGTGGTTCTGTCTTCAAGTCTGCATGATCAATTTTGATAGTCTCTTCTGCCTTAATTTATACATTCGTATAATTTTTTATGTATTTTTCTGTATCTGGTTATTCAAAAATATGTAATTGCTGCATATATGATCCTACATCTTCTTGATTCTGCTGATTTTGAGTCATGATTGCTTGTTTTTCCATTGTGTTATTTATTGTTGAGCTCCTAACCTTGAAATTTTATTTTTGGAAATTATTTGAGAGGTGAGTTTAAATGTGTTTCTCCAGAGATAATATGTGTTTGCCTTTGCTTTTGCCAGGTGCCCGGGGGGCACTATTGATCTAGGACTATTTTAGACTTACTTTCAGTTTGGAATTTTTCCAATGGCAGAGGCAATAGAAATTCTATTCTTGGTCCCATACAGGGGAAGGCCTGTAATTATAAGATCTTAGGTGAGAATTTTTATCCCTCTTCTCCCAGAGTCAAGGCTATGGCAGTAAACTTATTGTATCTTCCTATAAGGCTTTGCCCCTAATTCACTCACTTATGCCTTTAGGCAGGATTATATGATCTGATTCTCCACTTTGTAAAAAATAAATAAATAAATAAAAAATTCAGGCATTGTCCTTTTCACCTTGTGTGTAAGTTCCATTAAAACCCAATTTCCAGGCAACCAGGGATCAATCCAGCTGGATTCCTAATTTCATTTTTTTGAATTTCAAATTCCCACTTTCAAATTTTGGTCTCTTAGAATCTATTTTGTTCTGCCACCTTACTCATATGTTTTAAAAGTTGTTTTTGCTGAAACCATAAAGATTCTACATTGGCTTAGGCAAAGACTTCATAACCAATAACCCAAAAGCAAATGCAACAAAAACAAAGATAAATAGATGGGATTTAAGTAAACTAAAAATCTTCTACACAGCAAAAGAAACAATCAGCAGAGTTAACAGACAACCCACAGAGTGGGAGAAAATCTTCACAATCTCTACATCCAACAAAGGACTAATATTCATAATCTACAAAAAACTCAAATCAGCAAGGAAAAAAAGACAATCTCATTAAAAAGTGGGCTAAGGACGTGAATAGGTAATTCTCAAAAGATGATGTACAAATGGTCAACGAGCATATGGAAAAATGCTGAACATCACTAATGATCAAGGAGATGCAAATCAAAACCACAATGTGATGCCATGTCACTCCTGCACGAATGGCTGTAATCAAAAAATAATAGATGTTGGTGTGGATGTGGTCAAAAGGGAACACTTCTACACTACTGATGGGAATGTAAACTAGTACAACCACTATGGAAAACAGTATGGACATTTCTTAAAGAACTAAAAGTAGAACTACCATTTGATCCAGCACTCTCACTACTAGGTATCTACCCAGAGGAAAATAAGTCATTAGATGAACAAGATACTTGTACCTGCATGTTTATAGCAGCACAATTTGTGATTGCAAAAATAATGGAACCAGCCCAAATGCCCATCAATCAATGAGTAGATAAAGAAAATGTGATAGATAGATAGATAGATAGATAGATAGATAGATACTACTCAACCATAAAAAGGAATGAAACAATGACATTCACAACAACCTGGAAATGAAACAATGACATTCACAACAACCTGGATGGAACTGGAGACTTATTCTGCGTGAAGTAACTCAGTAATGGAAAACCAAACATTGTATTTTCTCACTCATAGGTGGGAGCTAAGCTATGAGGATGCAAAGGCATAAGAATGATACATTGGACTTTGGGGACTTGGGGGAAAGAATTAGGGGTGGTGAGGGATAAAAGACTACACATTGGGTATAGTGTACACAGCTTGGATGATGGGTGAACCAAAATCTCCAAAATCACCACTAAAGAACTTATTCATGTAATCAAATACCAACTGTTCCCCAAAAACCTATCAAAATAAAAAAAAATTTAAAAAACGCATGCTTCAAATTTTAAAAAAGTTGTTTTTGTATTTTATCTAGATAAACCTGGTATGGAAGAAATAAAAAATCTAAATAGATGAGAAACCATGGAAGAAATGTAATATTTTAAAGAACTATCTTAAAAAATGAATTCTAGATTCAGAAGATTTTGAGTGAGTACTCGAAAATTGTTATGAAACAGATACTCTTCATGTTCTATAAAATTTTCCAGAGCATAGGAAAAGAACATCCTAACACAAAACCCAGTGAAGATGTTCCAATAGAATTTCTGGGTCAATTTCATTTATGCATATTGACTTCTAAATCTTGAACAAAATTCTGTCAAGCAATATGTTAAAAAATAAATACAACATCAGGCTGGGTGCAGTAGTATACCTATAGTCCCAACTACTCAGGAGACTGAGGTCAGAGGATCACTTGAGCCCAGGAATTTGAATCCAGCCTGATCAACATAGTGACAGCCCATCTATTAAAACAAACGACATCTTTAAACAGGATTTATTTCAGGAACATAATCAGGGAATCTAACATTATAGTACGACATGTTAATAAAAATCTATATTATTATCTCAATAATTCCAGAAAAGGTATTGAGAATATTCAGCACACATTTAGCATAATTGTTTAGTTCCCAGGAATAGAAACACTCACAGCATAATTAAATGTACTTATTTTGAAATCAATAATTAATGTATTACTTCATGGTAAGATGTGGTTTAGAACTAAAGAAAAAATGTCAAATTGGTGATTTCATTTAAGAATCATAATTTTTGTAGCTCAAAATGGGAAAAAATGGAATCACTAAATGAGAGGAAGGTTGTAGTTGAGAGAAAGCACTGGAGAACAGAACTTTGGGAGTGCCTGCAATGGGTAGGTAGAAACTGAGAAAATGTGGTGAAAGAGCTTGTGGTGAGAGAGAACCTGGGCAGTATAGCTTATCGGAAAATGTAGTGAGGAAAGTGTTTCAAGAATAAGACAAGGCCAAATGATGTAATACCATAGAGCAGTTGAGAAAGAGAAGGACGAAGGAAAAGCCGTTGAAGTTGGCTATTAGGACGTTATTGGTGACTTTTCAGAGAGGTGTCTTAATAGAGAAGAATCCAGATTGTAGTTTACTGAGATATAGCCTGAAAATGAAATAGATACAGTCATTATAGACTTCACCTTGTTTAGTGGTAAAGAGTAGGAGAGCAACAGATGCACGTTAAGGACAAAAATAGACCTCAAGGTTTTGTTTTGTTTTGTTTTGAAACAGGCAATGGTATTTATAGACTAAAAGGAAAGAAACTTTTTTTAATGGAGAGATTAAAGATTTTAATGATATAAAGTCTTAGATATTTATAAAGTAAAAGGAAGGAAGCTTTCAGATGGAGAGATTAAAGACTTTGATAAAATATTGTTTTGGAGAAGTCAGGAAACCACAGGGTAAAGTACTAAGTAGTATGAATTAATCTTAATGGAAAGGGACACTTTATTTTCTAAGAAAGGAAGAAAGGAGAAAAGTATGTGTGAGCATACAAAGAAATTTAGGAGTGGGAGGAGGAAGGTTAAGGGAAATAATACTTAGCCTTGATTTCTGTGAAGTGAGGTCATTTATTGAGATTAAAGATAGCATGAGTAGGCTTTTAGAGACTTAAAAAATGTAGGAAACATTCTCTAATTTTCTTTGGGAGTGTCTGATGGTAAGTTAATCAAGGATGATTAAAACACAACTTAGCAGAATTAAGTGATGAGCTGAAATGCAGTGTCATCTGAAATCTGTTTCTATTATGGTATAATTATATATATTTTAGGCCAGGTCTCCCAGAGAGCAAAACTCTGAAATAGAAATTTGTAAGCAGGAAGTTGACTGGAGAGTACTCTCAGGATTAACACCTGTGGTAGAAGAGCAGGAAGCAGGATTGTGCAAAAAAAGAGTTGATTAGGTTATGATGCATTCTCAACACAGGCCAATGGTCGGGGTAGGTGTCCTGCAGATATCTTGTGTTGAGGTGAGTGGGCCAGGCTGTTATAAAGCCATGTTGATCTATCACTGATGCAGGCAGCCCCTAGTAAGGAAGTGTGACTTGGCAAGGAACCTCTTCTTGGTTGAGGGCTGCTAGCTGGCAACACATCTGCAGCAGGGAAAATAAATCTCAGCACCGGAGGGACTGGGTTCCACATCACAGCATCCACTTTGGACCATCCCTTTTGCCACTCAAAACCAGTTTTATTCTCATATAACTTCTGGGAGCAGGTCCTCTATGACTGTGCTGGGCTCCTTTCCATGGGAGAAGCTTACAAGAGGAAAGTTAGTGGGATGGAACTGCTGTCTCTTTCACTGAGCTGGGTTTGAGTGGCAATTGATTCTTTTTTTTTTTTTTTTTTTTTTTTTTTTT
>NW_016809129.1:2156952-2212007 GCF_001698545.2 Rhinopithecus bieti | reverse complement strand
GGAGTCTCGCGCTGTCGCCCAGGCTGGAGTGCAGTGGCCAGATCTCAGCTCACTGCAAGCTCCGCCTCCCGGGTTCCCGCCATTCTCCTGCCTCAGCCTCCCGAGTAGCTGGGACTACAGGCGCCCCCACCTCGCCCGGCTAGTTTTTTTTGTATTTTTAGTAGAGACGGGGTTTCACTGTGTTAGCCAGGAGGTCTCGATCTCCTGACCTCGTGATCCACCCATCTCAGCCTCCCAAAGTGCTGGGATTACAGGCTTGAGCCACCGCGCCCGGCCTGAGTGGCAATTGATTCTAATCAACTCCTTTCTCTGTTATCCATGATAGGTTCCCCTTGTCCTCAGCTTGTATCTCTTTTGGTTTTGGTGGCTTATCTTTTGGGATACTTTAGGTCCTCATCTCTGAGATATCTGAGCTCCTGGTTACCATGCCCCTTTCAGGCAATAGCTGCTGGACTCACCAATTTACCTTCAAATTTGGACAAAGCACACATTCAGAGATGCCCAGATGGATTAGCTGGATGCCAAATATTATATTCCTTCCTGTCCTCTTTCTGATAATCAGAGTCAATTATTCTTGACAGGACAGTGTTTGTTCTTCTTGTATACTGCTTCCTTGGCACAAGGATTCCAAAGTGCCTGATTATCAACCATAGATTAAAAATTACTGGGTCTTGGCTAGGTGCTGTGGCTCATGCCTGTAATCCCAGCACTTTGGGAGGCCAAGGTGGGTGGATCACCTGAGGTCAGGAGTTCTAGACTAGCCTGGCCAACATGGTGAAACCTCATCTCTACTGAAAAATACAAAAATTATTTGGGCATGGTAGCAGGCACCTGTGATCCCAGCTGCTCAGGAGCCTGCAGCAGGAGAATCGCTTGAACCCGGAAGAAGGAGGTTGCAGTGAGCTGAGATCATGCCATTGCACTCCAGCCCAGGTAACAGAGCAAAACTCCATCTCAAAAAAAAAAAAAAAAATTATTGGGTCTCCTTTGAGATCCAGGAACCTCTAAACCTACAGAAACCAGCGTTGCAAGGATGGGAAGTACAAGTTCCACAGATGGGGCACTGGGATTAGGATTAAAGGTAAGTGGAGCACCTCCTACTTCAACTCCTTGGTTCCCAGATCACTGAGTTCCTCCCTTAGGAGACAGAGTACCATATAAGGGTCACTGATTTGGAGTACATGGAATCCTCACAGATGGTGCCCTATTCTTGCAAGGTATTGTCTCTGAACTGGAAGCTCAACTGTGACGTTAACAGCCTCTTGGTTGCTCTGTTAGGCCAACAGCTTCTGGATGGTTTGGTTGGTAGTGGTATAGGGGATTCCACTGCCACACTTTTGCTGTGAAGTTGGTCTCTGAGTCTACTGTGAGTTATGTGTTGGCAGATCATATACACTGAAAACCCTCATATGATAATATTAGCTCTTGCCCTGTAGGCACAGAAGTCAAACTCATACTCATATTATGTGGCTATTGTAGTTAAAATTAATCACTGTCCTCTTCAAAGTGGAAAGGGTTCATTGTTTCTATTTGCTATCAGATGTCTGGTTGGTTTCTTTGAGAAATGGAGTTTAGTATTGGTGGAGGGTTGCACATTCTGCCGTGGCAGAACGTAGGTTACCCTTGGTGAGTGGGAGACATCCTGTTGGAGCCTTCGTAGTCTCCTTCTACTATTGCTACTACATTTATACACCCATAATTCAATACTGGGCGGGCCAGTAACAGACTCTGGCTGATACTATCTGGTTGACTGATTCTATTTGGTTGTTGAATTGTCTTTCCTGTGTTGAATGCTCTTTGGAGGGCATTAATAATGCAAATATATTTACACTTAATGCCCATTCCTGTAAGTATATCCAAATGCCTTTTCCTGTCTGAAGATTCTCTGATCCTTCAAATTTTCTGCAATCAGCTGTTTACCAACTGGTAACTGTTTACCAACTGGCCAAGCCATATGCTGCTGCCCACTTCTCTTTTTCACACAAAGTATATGACCAGGCACACTGACTGCAGCTTTGTCTGTTAGGATTTCCTTTCACTGCTGTCTTTTAAGATCACCCTGTTACGCAGCTGCAGTCTGTTTTTTACTGTCTGTCACAGAGTGAGCTGGCTATCTGTGAACCAAGCTCAAGTTTGATTCCTTCATCAATCGTCATCCACTGGGTAAGCTGAAACTCCAGTAAACAGTAGCAGATGATAAGGAGCATCCGGGGCACAAGTAACATTCCACCAGCCCTGCTTTCTACTAATCCTGGATGGACCATTTCCATCTAACTCTGGGACAAGGTGGCAAATGTATACTGTTGTCCATTCTCAGTGAAGTAAAACTTCTGATTCTCCTTTCAGATAAGTATGGAAAAGAATAAATTCATCACATCAAAGGCAGATAGCACATCTGACACAGTATCTTCAAAGACAGCCTTCAGGATCGCTCTAGGATTTGTACAAACTACACTGGTAAATTAAACGAAGCTCTATGATGGGGAGCGTTACCCCTGCAGGTCTTTAAAAATGCAGTAACCTCTATCATTCTCTTAGGGATGTGATACTATTTTAACTGACCATCTTGGCCAGAGGGTGGGCAAGGCAGTTTCAGAGACTTTCACTTGGCCTTCCTTTTCACTACAATAGTGCTTGCTCCATAGGCCAAGGAACAAACACTGGGCTTCTGCAAACTACCAACTGTATTTTAATATATTTGAGGACCAGGGAAATGACCATTGTGCAGATCCATGAACCCACTGGACCCTTATGAACTGGAATGGGCCAACATTGTATTTATTACCTGGCCTCAGATACCATCCTCTAACCAATTAAAGTATTGTGATTCCCTGGGTACAGATGTTATCTCAGACTCTATCCTACAGTCCTCAAAATATTCCAGTATTTCCTTTTCCTCAACATATGATTGCCCAGATAAATGGTGGAAGCTCCTGTGCAGAAAGGCTAGGAGAATTGTTGCCATTTACAATTGTCATGTTGCAGGGTTCTTCCTCTTGGAAACCCAGCCTCTACTTCAGTGAATGTAGTGAGTCTGAAAACAGGACAAGGGATTGTGCCTTTTTATTCAGTTGGCTGCCCTCAGTGTCCTGATCCTTCATCTTAGTTGTTTATATTTTTTGCTTGTACAGTTTGAACAATGATCTTTTTGGCACCCTATCTACTTTGCTTCAAGGGATGCATGTTATATGAACCATCTCCATAACTCTGTGTCCACCTAGCTTGTCACTAATTATTAAAATTACCTAATTCACCTCTGGTGAATAAGCGGTGCCACCTGGCCTTTATTATTTTGAGATTATATCATTCCCATTACTAGCAATGAACCCAGTTTTGTAACTTCTTCCTGTACCATCAGTCATGGCCTGTGGATGAGTGCCACCACTGTGCTTCTCAGTGACACTGGTGCCCCTCTTACCAGCACATATTTTATTTCTTTGGTAAATAGAGTAATGCTTGGGTCTTTCCACAGATAATCGTTACTTGGTGGGTTTTCTGACTTCATCTCCTCTTACATCCTCACTGCTCAGAGCCACATGCCCCTTCTGCTGTCTGACATGGGAGTTCTGACAAATCTACTTTACTAAGTGTGGGTCATCACTTTCTATAAACTTCTGAGAACCATGCTTGCAGCATAGTAGTACCATGTCCAAGAGCACTGCCAGAATATTAACTTCTATATCCTAAACAAAGTATACCAATATTGATGATCTCTTCCATATGTTCTGGCCCCACCCCCATTGATTTTTGTATTTATTCTCCTTGCTATTGATAATACATGTAGGCTAGATTCCACAGTTACTTTGGGATATAGTCTCTTTTCTCCTTTAGCAAGTCTGGCTTTTCCCTGGATGAGAAATGTTGTGACTTAATCCTAGTTATTGACTTTATAGCCGGGGAAAGTGGAGAGACATCTTGGAGTAGGGGCATGTGTTTTCTTGCACAAGGGAGGCCTCCACATTGTCTTGGAGCAAGGCAGAAGTATTTGTCCTTAAGAGGGAAGAGTGCACGCCTCTCCAGTCTTGGAAAACTCAGAGGAATCTGGAGATTTCAGATTTGTAATACATCAACCTTGATGACTCCAATTCTATATCTTAGATGCTCATTTTTTTGCCATTCATGGTCTTGACCTTGACATAGCGGATTTACCTAGGTTGAGAATTTAACTTTCTTTGGAATTTTGCTAAGTACTGGGCCTGTTTCTTAGCTTTCTCTGCCCTCCAGGTTCAGGAGATAACATTCTCTTTAGTAAAGGAACCAAGATGGCTGACTAGAGACAGCCAGGAGGAAGCTCTCCCATTAAGTGACTGGGACATCTCAGGAAGACTGGCACACTCCGAGCAGGTCCTCAGAGGGAAGGCATTGAGAAGAGATGGAGGGAGGATGCAGATGCTAGGCCGGAGGAGGAGGAGCTGGGAATTCTGCACAAGGCTACTGAGCACTGGGACTTGTTCCTGACCCCCAGCAACTCCTGGTGAAGGAATGAGTTGAACAGGCGAGGAGCAACCCACTCTTGCCATGGACCTCCAGAATCCTGGCAGCAGGAGATCCCATGACTCCTGTGGACACTTGAGCGGGCAGAGAGAGCTGCTTAGAGAGGTGGTAGGGGCAGGACGCTAGCCAGTAAGAAGCCCAGATGGTTGCCACTCATGGGGCAAAGTGGGAATGTCTGCAATAGAGTGAGACTGGGGATGCCCATCATCCAATGCCCACCATGCTCCTCCAGGACACTTTAGCCTAGGATGACTGTCAGACCTGGACAGAGTAGGGTAGCCTGGCTCATGAAATGGGGCCAGTCCAATCTGAGCACCTCACTGTCTGCTGACCTCTCCTGGGGCCCCAACCTGCCCATGCCCGCTTGCAGTGCAGCCTCAGATGCACAACTGGGGTGCTTTTGGACTCTTCTCAATAGCTCCTTTGCCAGCAGACGCTGCTGACCGATTAGAGAGCTCTAGCCATGTGGCACCTCTGCCAACATTGTGGGGCACCTGCCGGACACACTTCTCCGCCTGACCTGCAGCTTCCCCTTGCTGGCTTTGCCAACATGCAGTTGCCCCATGGCCACCACTTACTGCTTTGCATGGATGGCATGGACAGACCTTGCTCGCGCGCCCTCGCGGCTGGCTGGTGTAGTGTGCACATCCCATCACATCACTGCTAGCTGGTGTGTACATACATACCAGGCCGCACCCTAACCACTGCCAGGCACCTGGTTATGCTGCGCACAGTGCAAATGTTGGCACTGATGCTGGCAACCCTGCAACCCACCTCCGCACCACCGACTGCCACGGGTGCAAATGTGTAGCATGGATATCAGGGCAGGCTCTGCCCGCCAGCCAGCAGCTCTGGCCGCCTCGCGCCAGCAATTGGTTGATGGTGCGCAAGGTGGAATACAAATGCGCTGGGAAGCGCATCATCAGCTGCTGCTCCCACCACATGCTGCTGCTGCCAGCATGAATGCCCATAGGAATGCCACAGCCCCACTCCTGCTGGTACCCTGCCCCAGCCAATGTGGATGCACCCCACTGCACTGCTATGGTTGCTAGCAGGTACAAGTGAGCACAGATCCTGCTGCCACTATCCTGAGGAAGCACTTTATCCAGCGCCCTTCATTGGAGTGTTGTGGCCAGGGGACCATGAACGCTTCATCCCCTGCCCCCTGGTGCAGCAGGTTCCTAACCTTGAGGGGCTGGAGAACAAAGCTGGGGGCCCAATATCAGCCTCCTAGGGATAGAGCACACAGCCCAGTAATGGTGAGCTGAGTCTTGGCCTCCTAAAATCTTCCAGAAATGAAGGCACCCTAATGAATCCACCTTATACCATAATCAAATAGCCAAGGATATAAAATAAGATAAAAGCAAAAAACCCCCAAAAAACCCCATCCAAAGGACAATAACTTCAAATATTGAAGGAACACCCACAAATATGAGAACTCAAGAACTCTGGCAACTCAAGAAGCCAGAGTGTCTTCTTACCTTCAAACAACCGCACTAGCTCCTCATCAATTGTTCTTACCCAGGCTGAAATGACTAAAATGACTGAAATTGAATTCAGAATATGGAAGAGATAAAAGATTATTGAGCTTCAGGAGAAAGTTGAAAATCAATCCAAGGAATCTAAGAAATACAATAAAATGATGCAGAAGCTGAAAGATGAAATGGTCATTTTAAGAAAGAATCAAACTGATCTGATAAAGCTGATAAACTCACTTTAAGAATTTCATAATACAATTGCAAGTATTAAAAGCAGAATCTACTGAGTGAGGAAAGAATCTCAGAACTTGAAGACTACTCTGAAATAACTCAAAATAAAAGGCAAAAGAAGAATAAACAAAACTTCAGAGAAATATGGGATTATGTAAAGAGATCAAATCCATGACCCCTTTAGTGTCCCTGAAAGATAAGAAGAGAGATAAATTAACTTGGAAAATATATTTGATGATATTGTCTCTGAGAATTCCCCCAATCTTGCTAGAGAGACCAACATTTAAATTCAGGAAATGCAGAGAACCCCAGCAAGATATATACAAGGTGACCATCCCCAAGACACATAATCATCAGATTCTCCAAGATCTAAATGAAAGATAAAAAAATGTTAAAGGCAGCTAGAGAAAAGCAGCAGGTCACCTACAGAGGGAAACCCATTAGGCTAACAGCGAACCTTTCAACAGAAACCCTACAAGCCAGAAGAGATTGGTGGCCTATATTTGGCATTCCTAAGAGAAATTCCAACCAAGAATTTCATATCCAGCCAAACTAAGCTTCATAAGCAAAGGAGAAATAAGATTCTTTTCAGACAAGCAAATTCTAAGAAAATTTGTTGCCACCAGACCTGTTTTGCAAGAGGCCCTTAAGGGAGTACTAAATAACAAAAAGACCATTACTGGCCACCATGAAAACACACTTAAGAACATAGAACATGAGCACTAAAATAAATAAAACCAAACAACAACAACAAAACACACAATCAAGTCTGTATTATAACCAGTTGACAACAAGATGACAGCATCAAATCTGTATATATCAATATTAACCTTGAATGTAAATGGCTAAATGCCCCAATTAAAAGACATGGAGAGGAAAGTTTGATAAGGAAGCAAGAACCAATTTTGTGTTGTCATCTATCTGTACATGCTACTTACTCTACAATTGACCACCCAATCAGACATAAAACAAGCCTTAGCAAATAGAAATTATATCAACCACACTCTCAGACCATAGCGCAATGAAAATAAAAATTAGTACTAAGAAGATCAATGAAAACCTTACAATTACATGGAAATTAAACAACTTATTCCTGAATAAGTTTTAGATAAACAATGAAATTAAGGCAGAAATAAAGAAATTCTTTGAAAATAATGAGAGCAAGATACAACATACCAGAATTTATGGGACTCAGCTAAAGCACTGTTAAAAGGAAAGTTTATAACACATAAACACTCACGTCAAAAAGTTAGAAAGATTTTGTATAAACAACCTAACATCACACCTAGAGGAATTAGAAAAGAGCAAACCAACCTCAAAGCTAGCAGAAAACAGGAAATAACCAACATCAGAATTGAACTGAAGGAAATAGACACTAAAACTCAAAAAAAAAAAAAAAAAAATTCAATGATTTTAGACTGCTAGCTAGACTAAAAAGGAAAAGAAGATCCCCCCCAGCCAAAATGCAATCAGAAATGTCAAAGGGGGCATTACCATTGATCCCACAGGAGTACAAAAAACCCTCAGAGACTATTATGAGCACTTCTATGCACACAAACTACAAAACCTCAAAGAAATGGATCAATTCTTGGAAAAGTACAACTTCCAATGATTGAACCAGGAAGAAACTGAATCTCTGAACAAATTAATACTGAGTTCCAAAATGGAGTCAGTAAGTAAAAGCCTACCATCCAGAAAAAGTCCAGGCCTAGCCATATTCACAGCTGAATTCTACTAGACATATAAAGAAGAGCTGGTACCATTCCTATTGAAACTATTTTGAAAAATGGAGGAGGACTCCTTCCTAACTCATTGTATGAAGCCAGCATCACTCTGATCCAAAAACCTGGCAGAGACAACAAACCAACCAACCAACCAACCAAACAAACAAACAAAAAACTTCAAGAAAACATCCTTAGTGAACATCAGTGCAAAAATTCTCAACAAAATACTAGCAAACTGAATCCAGAAGCATATAGAAAAGCTTATCCTGTAAAGTCAAGTAGGCTTTATCCCTGTGTTGCAAGGTTGGTTCAACATGTAAATCAATAAATGTCATTCATCACATAAACAGAACTAAAAATGAAAACAAACGATCATCTCAGTAGATGCAGAAAAGACTTTTGATAAAATTCAACACCACTTCATGTTAAAACTCTCAAAAAAAAAAAAAAAAAAAAAACTAGGCATGGAAGGATTATACCTCAAAATAAGAGCCATCTATCAAACCCACAGCCAACATCATACTGAACAAAAAAGCTGGAAGCACTCTCCTTAATAATCAGAACAAGACACCATGCCTATTCAACATAGTATTGGAAGTCCTAGTCAGAGTAATCAGGCCAGAGAAAGAAATAAAAGGCATCCAAATAGAAAGAGAAAAAAATCAAACTATCTCTGTTTACAGATGATCTGATTCTATACCTGGAAAGCCCCATAGTCTCTGCCCAAAAGTCCCTTGATCTGTTAAACTTCAGCCAAGTTTCAGGATGCGAAATCAATGTATGAAAATCAGTAGCATTCCCATACACCAACAACATCCAAGCTGAGAGCCAAGTCAAGAATGCAACCCCATTCACAAAAGCCACAAAAAGAATAAATACCTAGGAATACAGCTAACCAGAGAAGTGAAAGATCTCTGCAATGAGAATTACAAAACACTGCTGAAAGAAATCAGATGATACAAATGGAAAAATATTCCATGCTCATAGATAGGAAGAATCAATATTGTCAAAATAGCCACACTGCTCAAAGCAATCTAAAGATTCAGTGCTATTCCTATCAAACTACTAATGACATTCTTCACAGAATTAGAAAAAAACTATTTTAAAATTAATATGGAACCAAAAAAGAGCCTGAATAACCAAAGCAATCCTGAGCAAAAAGAATAAAGCTGGAGACATCACACTACCCAACCTGAAACGATACTACAATGCTACAGTAACCAAAATAGCGTGGTACTGGTACAAAAATAGACACATAAAACAATGGAATAGAACAGAAAGCCCAGAAATAGAGGTACACATCTACAAACATCTGATCTTTGACAAAGTCTACAGAAACAAGCAATGGAGAAGGACTCTGTATTCAATAAATGGCACTGGGGAAACTGGCTAGCCATATGCAGAAGATTGAAACTGGACTCCTTTCTTATATACCATATACAAAAATCAACTTGAGATTTATTGAAGACTTAAGTGTAAAATCTAAAACCAAAAATCCTAGAAGAAAACCTAGGAAATACCATTCTGGACACAGACCCTGGCAAAGATTTCATGATGAAGAGATGAAGATGGTAAAAATAATTACAACAAAAACAAAAATTGACAAGTGGGACGTAATGAACTAAAGAACTTCTGCAAAACAAAAACAAGCAAAACCTATCAACAGAACAAACAGGCAACCTACAGAATGGGAGAAAATATTTGGAAACTACATATTCAACGAAGGGGTTATATCCAGAATCTATAAGAAACTTAAACAAATTTGCAAGCAAAAAACAACCCTGTTGAAAAGTAGACAAAGACATGAACAGACACTTTTCAAAAGAAGACATACATGTGGTCAACAAGCATATGAAAACTTCAACATCTCTAATCATTAGAAAAATGCAAATCAAAACCACAATGAGATACTGTTATATACCAGTGAGAATGGCTGTTATTAAAAAGTGAAAAAATAACAGATGCTGGTGAGGTTGTAGAGAAAAGGGAATGCTTATACACTGCTGGTGGGAATGTAAATTATTAGTAGTTCAGTTATTGTAGAAAGCAGTTAAGCCTTTCTCAAAGAGCTTAAAAGGGTATATACCCAGTAATGGGGTATATTACACAGGCATGTATATACATATGCACAATGGAATACTATACAGCCATAAAAAATAATGAGATCATGTCCTTCACAGCAATATATATGGATTTGGAGGCCATTATCCTAAGTGAACTAATGTGGGAACAGAAAAGGAAATACCACATGTTCTCAAGTATAAGTGGGAACTGGAGGCCATTATCCTAAGTGAACTCATGCAGGAACAGAAAACCAAATACTACATGTTCTCACTTACAAGTGGGAGCTAAATATTGAGTACACATGGACACAGAGACAGGAGCAACAGACACCTGGGCCTACTTGAGGGTGAAAAGTGGGAGGAGGGTGATGATAAAAAAATCCACCTGTCAGGTACTATGCTTATTACCTGGGTGATGAAATCTGTATATTAAATCTGTATACCAAACCTCCTTGACAGGCAACTTACCTATATAACAAACTTGCACGTATACCCATAAAGATTTTATGTGCTGCCAAGGAGACTCTGGCTTTCACACTTAGTTAATTTTTCCCACTAAACCACAAATTTGACAAAATTGAGGTATAATTCATATGTCATAAACCCACCCTTCATAGTATGAAATTTTGTGGTTTAGTATATTCACAAAGTTGTACAATCATAACTATTTCCAAAACATTTTCATTACCCCAGAAAGAAACCCTGAGCCAATTAGCAATCAGTAATTCTCTCCTCCTCCCAGTCTCTGGAAACCACTAATCTAGTTTTGTCTCTATGTGTTTGCCTATTCTAGACATTCCATAAACATGTATTCATAAAATATGTGGTCTTTTATGTTTGGCTTCTTTCACTCAGGATAATGATTTCAAGCTTCATCCATGAAGCATGTGTTAGTGTGTCCAGAGTTAGTTCCTTCCGGCGGGTTCTTGGTCTCGCTGACTTCAAGAATGAAGCCGCAGACTTTTGTGGTGAGTGTTACAGCTCTTAAAGGTGACTTGGACCCAAAGAGTGAGCAGCAGCAAGAGTTATTGTGAAGAGCGAAAGAACAAAGCTTCCACAGTGTGGAAGGGGACCCGAGTGGGTTGCCGCTGCTGGCTTGGGTGGCCAACTTTTATTCCCTTATTTGTCCCCACCATGTCCTGCTGATTGGTCCATTTACAATCCTCTAGCTAGACACAGAGTGCTTATTGGTGCGTTTTTACAGAGTGCTGATTGGTGCATTTATAATCCTTTAGCTAGACACAGAGCGCTGATTGGTGCATTTACAGTCTTCTTGCTAGGCAGAAAAGTTCTCCAAGTCCCCACTCGACCCAGGAAGTCCAGCTGGCTTCACCTCTCATTACTACTTACTCATTTTTATGATTGAATAGTATTCTACTTTATGGACATACCACATTTTATTCATCAGTTGATGGATATTTAGGTTGTTTCCACTTTTTGGCTGTTATGGATAATGTTATGAACAGTGATATACAAGATTTTTTTGTTTTCGTTTTGGTGAACATGTTTTCAGTTCTCTTGGGCATATACATAGGAGAACTGCTGGATCATATGGTAACTCAATGTTTGACTTTTTGTGGAACTGCCAGAATGTTTTCTAAAGTGATTGCATGACTTTATATTCCCAACAGTAATATGAGAGAGTTCCAACCTGTCTACATAATGGCCAACACTTGTTATAGTCTGTTTTCTGACCATAGGCATCCTAGTGGATGTGAAGTAGTATTACATCAGAGTTTTGATTTGCATTTCCCTGATGACTAATGATGAATAACATGTGCTTATTGTCTATTTGTATATCTTCCTCAGAGAAACATCTATTCAAGTCATTTGCTCACATTTTTTTTGGGTTGTCTTTTGTTGAGTCGTAGACATTCTTTGGATATTAAACCTTTGGCAGATATTTCATTTGCAGGTACTTTCTCTCATTCTGTGAATTGTCCTTTTGCTCTCTTGATAATGTGCTTTGATGCACAAAGTTTTTAATTTTAATCAAGTTTAATTTATCGATTTTTCTTTTGGGTCCATATTTAAGAAACCATTTCCAAATCCAAGGTTATAAATGTTTACCTCTATGTTTTCTTTTAAGGGTTTTAACATTTTAGCTCTTAAACTTAGGTATTTGATCCATTTTGAGTTAATGTTTGTTTATGGTATAGGGGATCTACTTTATTCTTTTGCATGAGGCTATCCAGTTGTTCCAACACCACTTGTTGAGGACACAATTTTTGCCCCATTGAATGGACTTGGCACCATTGTCAAAAATCAATGGCTAGAAGTGTAGGGGTTTATTTCTGGACCCCATTGATCTGTATATCTATCTTGTACTACATTGTCCTGATTACTTTATCTTTGTAGTAGGTTTTGTAATTGAGAAGTGTAAGTCCTCTTTGTTTCACATTTGGATTTTTTTCCCCCCTTGGTTTAAGAAAATCGTGTGGTAAGACCAATTAATGTGAGATCTGCTCTGTTAAATTTTTAAGTGTACAATACAAAACAATATTGTTAATTACAGGCACAATGTTGTAGATCTCTAGAGCTTATTTGTTTTGCGTAACTGAAACTTTATACCCATAGAAAATGTCAACTCTGCACACTTACCTTTTTTTTTTTTTTTGAGACAGAGTCTCAGTCTGTCACTCAGGCTGTAGTGCAGTGGCGCAATCATAGCTCACTGCAGCCTCAATGGGATCCTCCTGCCTTGGTCTCCTGAGTAACCAGGACTGTGGGCACGCACCACCATGCCCAGCTAAGTTTTATTTTTAAATTTTTTGTATAGATAGGGTCTCACTATGTTGCCCAGGCTGGTTGCAAACTCCTGTTCTAAAGCAATCCTCCCACCTTGGTCTTTCAAAGCATTGAGATTATAGGTGTCATCTACTGCACCTGGCCACACTTAGCTTTTAATTGGTGATTTATAACCATCAGCTTTTCATTGCCTTTTTTCTCCAGAGCATCAATTGTCCCCAGCAATTGCCATCTAATTATATTTTTCTTAGAATTTATTTTCCTCAAATTCTCAAAGTCCTAGTACATTTCTTTCTATTGGTTTATCATCCTAGTTTAGCACTGGTGAAAGTGACAAGTGTATTATCCACTTTGATAGAGATTTCTTAGAATCCAGTTTCATACATATTCTTTTGACTTCTTCCAGTATGTGTTGGGTAGGTGAGAGGTGATTGGTGGACCCAGAATTATCAGGAATCCACCACCAGTGATGAGATTTTCATTGCCAGCCAGAAGATATTTGAACCCCAATATTCCATCTTAGCATCTGCTTTTCTGGAAGACTACTGCTACCAACTGAGGCAGCCTCTGGAATAGAGATTAGTATGTAGGAGACTTATTTGGGAGTACTTTCAGGGCTAACAATTTTTGTGGAAGGATAGGAAAAAGGACTGGGCAGAAGGAGAAGTTAGGCCATGATTCAGTCTTCACATAGCCTCAGCCAACTTCACAGGGGCTCAGAAGGTGGGATGGCTTTTCAAAGTTGTCCTAAATTGGGATGAAGGTATCATTAGTCTTGGGCACTGACCATTCATTTTATGGAGCTGTGTTCATGGGTGATGCAGCTATCTTCAGCTGAGGGCTGTTCTTGGAGAGCTGAGGGCTATCTTCCAGCAGCACTTCCAGCTGCTTGGGAATATAAACCTTTCAGTCCTGAAGTGGGGATCTGGGTAGCCATCAGAGAACCCACTTAATACTTAGCCACTAACAAATGTAATTTCAATGATATGTCTGAGACAGTTACAGACCTTTGCATAATATTTTCTTATTTATATGAAAGGGAGCTAGAGAGCAGGAAGGCATTAGGCATTGGAGGGAGTATAGGACATCTAATGGGATTGGAGAGGAAGGTAAAACTGCTGAGAAAGAAAAACTCTTCTCTGATTCCACGATTGCATCTAGGAATTCAACTGTGAAGAAATGGAAGCAGAAGGCTGTATTATTATTACTATTTGTGTTTTGTCCTTCAGGAGCTTAGCAGAGATCTTGTCTAACTTCCAACATAGTGTGACTTGGCATGGTTTGTGGACATTTTTTAACCTAATTAAAAGAACTCTGTTTTCAGAAGATTCTTATTTGGGGTGTATTTTTTTGGAGTTCACTAATAATGTCAGTGGCATTTATTTATGGATGCTGCATGTTTGGTGTTTGGAAGAACGGAGGCAAGATGGTGCACTTCCGGGTTCTTCTTCACCAACTTTTCCCGCCCGCGCGAAAATGCAGCCGGCGCCCGGAAAGGTGGAGACCAACTGCGCATGCGTCAGGTCACGTCAATCCAAAGAGACCAAGATTTACCTGGTCGCACCTGCGGAACGCCCCCCGACACGCCCGTGTCCCGCCTATTGCCCTCCCACTCCTAGAAAAGCCCCTCCGGAGGGACGCCACGTGCGGCCTTCCTCAGTCCTCCACTCCTGTCGGGATGTCAGGACTGCAGGAACTCCATCCGAGAGCCCCACCGGGGACTCTGTCGGCCTTCTTTGCCGGAGGCCGACAGACCTCTTCCCCACACCTTAGGTGACCAAAATAAACTTGCAGTTTTGCTCCTACACTTGCCTACTCGCTGGTTCTTTTGTGCCCGCTCTGGTGGTCTTAGAAAAACAAATCATTTGGTTCACCAGGAAGCATACTCTGAGATGATGTTAATTTTTCAGGTCTTGCATGAAGGAGTACCCTTCAGATCAAACCTTGGAAGAGAGGTAGAAGCAGCAGGGTTGGCATGGAGAGGGGTCTAGCTGTGATGTAGACCCAGCCCAACAGTCTTAGCTGATTCCATGTGGAGCTCTGGAGCTAAAAAGGCCTGGCAGAGACGTCTTGTATTGGGCCAACACTTCCAATCCTTTTAACCCTAATCAGTCATTTGACTGTGGGCTACCCCTAGAAGGATATGACTTTTAGGGGAGAGGGTTGTCTATGGCTGAGGGTTCTCTGAGACAGTCCCAGAAGCGGCTGACAGCAAAGGCTGTACACTCCACAGCTGTGGTCATAGATCTTCCTAGTGACTCTCTCAATGTCACATGGCTCAGAAGTGGTAAGGAATCTAGGATTTCTGACGCCTACTTAGGAGAGTTTCTATCTTTTATGTGCTGCCTCTCAGCTCACGTGACTACCCAGTGGGACCAGCACTAAGCTTGCCAGTATGTTCTCTAGGCCTTGTTCTTGGCAGCAGTGGCTGAGCTATGTGAACTTTATGTGAAAGTAATATTTTTGAAAAACCTCAGGTGGCCTAGGTTTAACAGAGTACGTTCCAGGATTGGCTGAGGCAAAGAATTTCTGGCATGGAGTCATTGCTAATTCACCAAGTTCTCTCAGACAATTTATTATAAATCTGAAGGGACACTGAACTGGCCAGCTTGCTTCCCATTTTTGTTCATTTCCAGGGTGAATACTGAGTTTGGCGTCTCACTGGCTCTCTTTGCTGCCTGAGTATGTCAGTCTTGATCTAAAAATAGCCTGAATCCTACTAGGGTCAGTGTGGGTTGACTAGAGGTCAATTTTTCTGGAACCCTGAGGAGGTTGGAGAGGAGGATGAAGGGAGTCATGAAGAGAAAGAAGAGATTTTATTTGCCGTAGACATGGATGGCTTTGCCTGAGCATTACAAAACAAGAGAAATTGCTTCAGGAAGGTAGATTAACATAGAAGAGGTTGTTCATTAACTTTTAAGAAAGCAAGGAATTGTTATGCAGCTGTGTAGGCACAGTAGGAGAGAGACAATGATTGATGGCTGAGGAGATGGCATGGAGGTAGGGCAAAAAACATGGTCCAAGAGTCAAAAACTCTGGATTCTAGTTCTTACTCTGCTTCTTACCAGAATGCATCTTTGAGTCAGAGTTTTCATCTCTCTTGGTTTTAGTTTCTCCATGTTTAAAATGGGTCTGATTATGTCAAATTTGCCTTATTCCTTTGATTGTTACAGGGAACAAAAGAAACAATGGATGTAAATGTGTAAAGTTCCATATGAAAAAGAATGAATTTCTTAGGCCCTTTCATACAAATTCCAGGACTTTGGGCAGTTCTGGGGACTCTGTGATATATACAAAATGGATAGTAGAGTGTGGAAGATCATAAATCCTGGAGGTTCTAATTATCTTGATAAGGCTAGGAGTCTTGACTCAGCTACTACTTTGGAAAGTCTCCTGATACTGAGAATTCACTGGGCCCTTATAGGTGGCTTCTGTCTGTCTCAACTCTTAGACAAAATGAAGTTCCTTTGAAACAACTGAAAGTTCAGGAAATGAGTCAGGATGACTAAGAGTTGCTAGTGGTGCAACATGGTGTGGATCCAACAAAAATATATTGTTGGTGTAGACATTGTTAAGGTTTGAGGACTAACATTTTGTGAGAACTCAGTCAAGTGAAATGATATTTTGAATTAAAATCTTCTACAAATTCCTGATGAAGACTCATGTATGAGAAGACCATAATATTTCATGGAAGAGATCAGAAACAGGACTCATATGGTCTATTGTAGTAGTCTTCCAACTCATCTTACTATGTCTAGTTTTTCCTGTTTCACTTATTCTTTATATTCTTAAAAGAGTTACCTTTCTAAATCTGCTTGTGCTATTTCCCCTGCTTACCTCTGTTGCCTTTAGACTAAGGTCTCAGCCTTGCATATACCAGAATCTAGGGCAGGGATCTTGTCTGCTATGTTCATTGCTGTGACTGCATTATCTAGCATGATTTCTAGCATATAGTAAGTGCCCAGTAATACTCATTCATGAATTAATAAAAGTTATACATGATTCAGCCTTAATCTGTACTTCCAATTACTTTTCCTAACCATCTTCCCTAGGTCCACATGTCTACCTAGACAAGTTGCTCACAGTTCCCCAAATTCGTTTGGTTATCTCAATCCATGTCTTTGGCATACGTGTGTTGCTGCCTAGAATACCGTCCCACATTTCCGTTTCATTTTGTTCTACAATACTCACATTGTGTGTGCTGTAGGGCAGTTGTTTCCACATCTGTCTCTCTTACAAGATCTTATCTTACTCATCTTCGTATTGGTCTAGTTCCTGGATGTAATAGGTACTTAATTAATGTGTGCTGAATGATCAAATGGATGTATTTTATGATGAACCAGATAGCTTAATGATTTGTTTACCATCTTCTCTCTGTGGGCTACAACTAAAGAACTGGAAGCAAGAGTGAAAAGTCAAACACCGCAGGTACTAGGCCAAGAAATATTCCTTTTGTTTTCAGTTTTCAAGATGAAAACCAGTGATATGTTTCATTGTTACAAATTGTTAACCACTTATCACAATACTAAACTCTGGTGCTAATAAAGTTCTTTCTGTCATTTCGGAGAAAACAACTGTCTTCCAAGAATATTGACTGCACCACGAAGTTCTGGCTCAATATTTTACACATTCCTAAAATGAACCAGTTGAAAGAAGGTGATAACTCTTCTTTTAAACTTTTATTTTAATTTCAAGGGTACATGTGCAGGTTTGTTACATTGGTATTAAGTCTAGCACCCATTAGTTATTTTTCCTGATACTCTCCCTCCTCCTGCCTTCCGTCCTCAAGTAGGCCCCAGTGTCTGTTGTTCCCCTCTATGTGTCCATGTGTTCTTATACTTTAGCTCCCACTTATAAGTGAGAATGTGGTATTTGGATTTCTTTTCCTGTGTTAGTTTGCTAAGCCTCCCACTCTATCCATGTTCCTGCATAGAACACGATCTCGTTATTTTTTTATGGCTGCATAGTATTCCATCCTGCATATGTAACTTATTTTCTTTATCCAATCTGTTATTGAGGGGCATTTGGGTTGATTCCATGTCTTTGCTATTGTGAGTAGTGCTGCAATGAACACACACGTGCGTGTGTCTTTATGACAGAATGATCTATTTTCTTTTGGGTATATACCCAGTAATGGGATTGCTGAGTCCAATGATATTTCTGTTTTTAGCTCTTTGAGGAATTCACCAATAGTGTATAAACATTCCTTTTTTTCCGCAACCTTGTCAGCAACTGTAATTTTTTGACTTTTTCATAATAGCCATTCCAACTGATATGAGATGGTATCTCATTGTGATTTTGATTTGCATTTCTCTTTTTTTTTTCTTTTTTCTTTTTCGAGATGGAGTTTCACTCTTGTTGCCCAGGCTGGAGTGCAATGGCACAATCTTGGCTCAGTGCAACCTCTGCCTCTTGGGTTCAAGCGATTCTCCTGCCTCAGCCTCCCGAATAGCTGGAATTAAGGGCATGCGCCACCACACCCAGCTAATTTTTTGTATGTTTAGTAGAGACGAGGTTTCACCATGTTGGTCAGGCTGGTCTCGAACTCCTGACCTCTGGTGATCCACCCACCTCGGCCTCCCAAAGGGTTGGGATTACAGGTGTGATGATTTCCATTTCTCTAATGATCAGTGATATTGAGCCTTTTTTCATATGCTTTTTGGCCACATTTAAGTCTTCTTTTGAAAAGTGTTCATGTCCTTTGCTCAGTTTTTAATGGGTTGTTTGGTTTTTTCTTGTAAATTTGTTTAAGTTCCTTATAGATTCTGGATATTAGACTTTTTACTGATGCATAGTTGACAAAAATTTTCTCCCATTCTGTAAGTTGTCTATTTACTCTGTTGATAGTTTCTTTCACTGTATAGAAGCTCTTAAGTTTAATTAAATCCCATTTGTCAATTTTTGCTTTTGTTGCAGTTGCTTTTGGTGTCTTCATCATGAAATCTTTGCCCATTCCTATGTCCAGAATGGTATTGCCTAGTTTATCTTCCAGGATTTTTACAGTTTGGGATTTTGTATTTAAGTCTTTAATACATCTTGAGTTGATTTTTGTATATGGTGTAAGGAAGGGGTCTAGCTTCAATTTTCTGCATATGGCTATCCAGTTATGCCAGCACCATTTATTGAATAGGGAGTCCTTTCCCTGTTGCTTGTTTTTGTCAGCTTTGTAAAAGGTCAGGTAGTTGTAGGTGTGCGACCTTATTTCTGGGCTCTCTATTCTGTTCCATTGGTCTATATGTCAGTTTTTGTATCAGTACCATGTTGTTTTGGTTATTGTATTCCTGCAGTATAGTTTAATGTCAGGTAGTGTGATGCCTTCAGTTTTGTTCTTTTTGCTTATGATTGCCTTGGCTATTCAGGCTTATTGTTGGTTCCACATGAATTTTAAAATAATTTTTTCCTAGTTTTGTGAAGAATGTCATTGGTAGTTTAATAGGAATAGCAATGAATCTGTAAATTGCTTTGGACAGTATGGCCATTTTAATGATATTAATTTTTCCTATCCATGAGCCTTGAATGTTTTTCCTTTTGTTTGTGTCATCTCTGATTTCTTTCAGCAGTGTTTTGAAATTCTCATTTCAAAGATCATTCACCTCTCAAGTTAGCTGTAATCCTAGGTATTTTACTCTCTTTGTTGCAATTGTGAATGGGATTACATTCCTCATTAAGCTCTTGGCTTGACTGCTGTTGGTATATAGGAATGCTAGTGATTTTTGTACATTGATTTTGTATTCTGATAATTTGTTGAAGTTGTTTATTGGCTTAAGGAGGTTTTGGATTCAGACTATGGGATTTTGTAAGTATAGGATGGTATAGTCTGTAAACAGGGATTGTTTGACTTCCTCTTTTCCTAATTGGATGCTCTTTTATTTCTTTCTCTTGCCTGATTGTTCCAGCCAGGACTTCTAATAGTGTGTTGAATAGGAGTGGTGACAGAGGGCATCCTTGTCTTGTGCCAGTTTTCAAGGGGAATACTTACAGCTTTGGCCCATTCAATTTGATGTTGGCTGTGGATTTGTCATAGATGGCTCTGATGATTTTGTGGTACGTTTGAGGGAAGGTAATAACTCAGTATATTTTTTTCTCCTTTTGGAGAAATAATTTAAAGTATTTGTATATTACTTTGGATGGTAGGACTTTTTGTAAAGAATTAGATTATATATAATAATGACTCAACATAATTTAGTGATTATGTTAGATATGGTATCATGTGTCATTTAGCAATTATATTAGGTACTCTGTCATAATCATGGTTGTAACATGATTTAGTGATTTTATTAGGTACCCTGTTAAGCATAGTCAAAACTGACATAGTACTGAATACAATAATTTATTCAATAAGTCACTATTAAATTATCTTAAAAAGGATCTCTTGTTTGAATTTTTAATGGGGAGGGATACTTACGCTATGTGTAGAAATGAAGACATTTTGCAGTTAGGCAAAGCCCTGGAAAATATTTTTCATTTAATTTCTATTTTCTATGTTCCATATTTACTGATCTTAAATACTGCTTTAATTGGTAAGAATCCCTTTAAAGATAACCTGGACACAGAATTGATTAATGACTTGTTAACGTCGTGAAAGCTGGAGACAAAACAGAATGTTCTGGATCCTCAGCCACATTATCATGCCCGTTTTAAGGACTGAGTACCACATATATTCAAATACGCATGTGCCTGATAACCATGTTGAGATTATTGTGGGATTTCTAGAGTTAAAGACTAACTTTACTTTTTACCACTTTTCTGCTTAGCTATTTAGGGAGAGCATAGTTGATTTCTAGTTCTCTCAAAGTAGGTGATTCTAAGCTTGCTCTTCCACTCTCAGTTTTCCTTTCCTGTTCTATGCACTTGTACATAGGTTTTGGATGATCTATATGTTGCAAGCTCTCTGTGTCAAAGGAACCCATCTTTGTTATAAATGCCTGAAGGTTGACTATATTCTCCCTTTGTTGTATCTTTTGTTCTTATCGTAGTTAGTATAGTCTACCTAATAAAAAAGGGGAGCACTTAACTATTTTCTAAAGACTTGTTAAGAACTTCTGCATGTATTATCTAATTTAATCCACACAAAAGTCTTATGAGGTGAGTGTTGTCATTTCCATTTTGTAAAGGAGAAAATGAGCTAAGAAAGATCTTATTATTTGAAAAACCATATTACCAGCGTTCACTCATTCACCAAATATTTGTTGAGCTCAGTTTAAGACACTGAGTTTATGGTTGCCAAAAAGAGGTTCTTATCTTCATGGAGCTTATGTTCTAGTGGAATCTACATCACAGAGCCTTTGACTTTAGCACTGACATGTAATTGAGCAACCCATACTATAACATCCTTGAAAGTAGAGACCATATCCATGGACTGTATCAATTCAGTTACTGAACTGAATGAAATTCTGACAATTAGGATTTATTTGTATCTGCCACCTGTTGTTTCCTCCTTACTGGATGTTTGAAAAGGTAGATACATATGTGTGGGTAGAAGAGATGGATAGCCCCTCCTAAGCTGATTTCCTCCAGTGACTTTTCTTCTTCCCAAATTCCCATCAGGGGTTATTTAGCTGAAGGTTCTCTAATTTCTGGTTCCCCCTTCTAAGTGTCAAACATAATATGGTATAAGAAACCATAATCTAGGAACTTGTCATCGATATCTCAGCACAAATGAATTCATCGACAAGTAACAGTGACTGTTTTCACTAGAGGGGCACAGGTTGAAGTATACTCCAAGAAAGTAAAAGTCCAGATATTTTGTTCTGGCTGAGGCTATTTCTTTTTTCTGCAAGGCAACCCGAGTATGGTCTAAGTAATTAGGGCAAATCACCAGGTCTAGGGCAGTGGGGGTGAAGATGTATGTGAAGGCAAAGACAAAGTGCTAAGGAGCTTTGGGTGATATATGGGAAGTGTATCTGCGTGTGTGTGTGTGTGTGTGTATGTGTATGTGTGCGTGTCACAGTTTTGCCTGAAGCACTATTCATATCTGAGAGTTGCCATTTGTAACTACTAAGAAAACAGCACCTCAGTTAAGCTTCCTTTCTCTTTGGATTTGGCTCTTAAAAGACTGCACCATTTATGTGGTGCTTTCATTTCATGGGATGCCATTATAGTTTTTGTGTTAGGCTGGGTCAACAATGCATTAGTAGACCAGTACTGTATGATATTCATTACCTAAATACAATCATGTATTTTCATAAAAGTAGCTACTTCTCCATACTGCCCATCTTTCACCTAAAGAGGAATTAAGGGAAGAAATGAAGCAAATAGTACTTTATGATATTTTTGCTTCATTTAAACTGCCAGACTAGTTTTGTGGTCCCAATTTAAAACCTATTGTAGTATAGAGAAGGGCTACTTAGAGGTGGAAAATAAGAGGGTTTCACATAGCTAGCTAAATGAGAATGTGATTCTTAATGACTGTTGAAATAATACTGAGGACAATAAGGATTGTAATATTTTTGAAAAGCAGCCTGCAAATCCAATTCAAGGGGAGAAAAGATTTCTCGTTTTCTTATTTTTGGAGTCAGCAGGATTTCCAGCTGGATGTAATTTCAGTTAGTGATGTGACTATTTATTCAATAATGCTTTGCAAATTTCCTGGGAAATGATGGAATAATTCTCATGAAATTAAAGTGGCTATTGAAATATATGTCATACTATTTGCCAAGTGTTATTTCTTGTCTATTTAACCATATTAATTCATTTTATAATGAAAATAAACTCTTAGTAAATACTTTCCATAGACGTATTTTCTAGGACTGAAAATACATTATCAAAATCCAGATCACCAAAGCCAACCAAATTAAATAAATAGACAGTGAGTACCTCCTATGGTGCCATGCATGATGCTAGGTATTGGGAAAACAAAAACTAACTTTAATTTTTTTTTTCTGAACTCATGGAGCTTAATGACTGGCAGTAGAGACAGTCATTGAAGCAATGGGTCACTCGGCCACATGTAAAATGATAACGTTGGGAAGTGCTATGCAGGGAAGGGACATGGTGCTACAACGGTATCTGACATTCATGGAAGGCTTCTCATGTATACGTTGTTAAAGCTGAGATCTAAAGGATGAATAGGAATTACGTAGGTAAAGAGTAAGAACAAGAGTCCTTAAGTATGGCATGTAGCATCTTCACAAGTTCATGGTGGAGGGTAGCAGTACACAATGGGGTGCATGGTACAAAAATAGGCTGGTGAATCAGGGGATAAACCCTGAGGCTTGTAGACCAGGCAAAAATCTTGTGGTCTATTTTAAGAACAATGAAATGATTTTGATAGCAGGGGTGAGGGTGGATGAGGGGTGATACAACCATGTCTCTGCTTTGGAAATATTATTCTGGATGCAACTTGGAGGATGGATGATAGAGGGTCCTGAGTGTGTGTGGCAAAGCAGTTGTGAGGCTCCTGTAGATGTCCAGATGAGAAGGAATGTTAGCAAAGACTATGGATGTGGACATGCTTTATGGTTGGTTTAAGATAAATTTACAATACTTTCATCCTGAGTTCACATCTATGTTCACTCACACACACACAGAGCTGATGGTTTGTGAGATGTTTGAGAACCTGTTTCTCAGGATCCAGTCCTTGATTATCTTTTCTTGTTTACATCAGGGAAGCCAAATGCATTTTTATCTCAAGTGCGAACTCTAGTTGGTTGGTAGCAGATGCTGGGAGAGCACTACTGAGGTTTTTGCAGTCACAAAAGGGCTTAACAATAGAGAGCGCTTTAATAGCTCCTTCAATGAGCACAGAGTTGGGAGTGGTGGCATGCATGCCTTTTCAGAGTCTTTATGGTTCACATTCTCCATGGCAGACTTTCCATTTTTCTCCAAGGATAGGAGTAGTACTTGTCCCAACCCTCATAACCATTTTCCTGGACACTCTGCCTCTATTCCCTAGGCTTTTCTGGGATCCTGAAGTGCAGTATCTTGGGTCAGATTCATTATTCCTTTGAATGCACTCAGCTCTCTTAGACCCATTAAATCAGTTACCATCCCTCCATTTGCTTTCTATCTTCTAAAACTTCGTAAACATTTCTCATTTGCTGTTATATCCATTGTGTTCGTATTGTCCTGTGGATCACTATGTTTTTATTTATTAATCTCTTTTGGTCCATTTATAATATTAGGGTTTCATTTATTCAGTTTTCTGTTTCTTCGGTCTACCATGTTTCATCAAAACTTGTGCCATGGTTTTCTACTTATGCTCTTTGGTATATACTTATTTAACTGAAGGGATATGAAACCATCAGAGAGTATCAGTGAACAATTCACAGCCTCTATTTATTAGGGCAAATGGCTTTGGGTATTGACATGTTTTGACTCTGTCCCCACCCAAATCTCATCTTGAATTGTAGCTCCCATAATTCTCATGTGTTGTGGGAGGGAGCTGGGGGGAAATAATTGAATGATGAGGGTGCTTTCCCTCATACTGTTCTCATGGTAGTGAATAATTCTGATGAGATCTGATGGTTTTATAAGGGCAAACCCCTTTCACTTTGTTCTTTTCTTCTCTTTTTTCTGCTGCCATGTCAGACATGCCGTTCACCTTCTGCCATGATTGTGAGGCCTCCTCAGCCATGTAAAACTGTGGGCCCATTCAACCTCTTTTTCTTTATAAATTACCCAGTCATGGGTATGTCTTTATCAGCAATGTGAGAAGGGATTAATTCTGGTATGATTAAAATATTTCGTGCTTTCTTGTGTCTTTCCGGTTCTATCATTCCCCACACCTCCATAAACACATTATCATTTCATACACCAATCTACCTGTAGTTTACTGTTTTGACAGTTTTCTAAGGGCTATTTATTGTTGATTATGTTCTCTGAGCTTCGAATTCCCTTCACTCTAGCTAAATTCTTCTTCTTCTTTCAAATCTGGTTTAAGTGCCCTCTATTTTGAAAGCCTTTCCCTATCTAACCCTGAGGTATGATTCATATACTCCCTGTATCTCTCATCTGAATACCTCCTTTGGACTCATAATGTCTTTTGCTTTCTTGATTATAATATTTATCACCATATCATGATATTTGACTCTCTTGTTTAGTTTATAAAGTAGACTGAGCCCCTTGATGACAGGCTCTGGGTTTATTTGTGCAGTATTTCCGTGACCTGTATTACAAAGTAGACACTCAATACCTGCTTGTGGAATTAATGATGCTATGGGACTCCACTTCTAGAAGTGATCGTTTTCATTACTTTAGGAAGTCTGTTTTACCAAGGTGCTTTCTTCACAGTTGTGCTTTACGGACTCTAGTCATCAGGAAATTAACTGCAGAGAACACACATGCAGAAGATGAGGTTACCAAGGGTCAAGTGCATGTGCATGTTTTTGATTTGGGCACAGGGAAGTTTATGAGCCTTGGGAGCACAATTTAGAAATTCTCAATTGTATATACTGCAGGTGAAATACACTTTATGTTGAAGCACGTGGTTAATTATTGAGATTTGGCTGACTATTAAAGGAATAGCCTCTTGTTCAATCTAAGTTGATGATGCAAATGAAAACACAGCTAAAATATCACTTATGTCTGAAAAGCCAGTCCAAAAAATAAAAAGCAATTAGCTTGAACAGCTGGAAGCAGATTTTGCCAGGATCTGTATTTACCAATATTTGAGTACAATTGGTTCACAATTTTGTACCTGGGGTAATAGCTTCATTCAAGCCCAGAGGAGGAAAATTTCTTTATGCTAGATATTTTTCTAAGCATTCCCCCTTCTTCCCTCTTCTTCCTGCCTCTCCTTCAATCATACACTTAGAAGTCTATGATATATAATGTCAAATAATTTTAAGGACCTAGGAGGAAAAGTAGGGAGATAATACTATAAATCAAATAAAGCAGTCTCTGGGCTTAGGCTGTCTAAGTTTGAGTCCCAAATTCAATGTTACTGTATGACCTTGGGGAAGTTACTTACCCTCTATGTACCTCATTTTAAAATGAGGTTATAAAGATATATTTTAGTGTTGTTGTAGGATTAAGTGACATACTTGTAAATTTCTTAGAAAAATCCTTGATATGTCATAATTCTATTATTCATTTATAGTTCTGAGGTCAAATATCAGTTTTGACTTCTTTTGTAGATGATGAAAAATATTCATTCCCACTTACCTTGTACAGTGGAAATCACACGGTGCTATAATTCACACCAGAAACATAAAGAGTTAGTGCCAAGATCCTCTATGTGCCTTTTGATTAATGCTTCTTAATATTGTCATCTCGACCTCCATTCTAAAATCCAACTTTTAGCTTTCATTTAAGAAAGGGAGTGTCTGTGGCCAGTGAAGGAGTGTATCCTTTCATTTCTATTCTGCTTAATTTCTGTGTCACTTGATTTTTTTCCTAAATTGTACTCGCTCAATTTGAATGTATAGCAACATCAAACAAAAAAAAAGAAGTAATTAGGTTTGTCAGTCCACAGAATTTTGGACCAAATATCCATGAAGTGGTGGGTAGATTATAATACCTAATACAGAGTATCAGAATGAGCTCTTTCAATCCCACACGTAGTCTCCATGTGGTATGAGATGCCACTGGCCTGAGCTGATGTAGTATTTTTTATATGAATGAAGGCTGTTCAAGGACTTGAGAATAATTTGTTTTCTTAATTAGTATAACCCTTTCCTCCATTTTCTTTATACTACACTTTGATCAGTGATGCCTTCTTTCATGTATTGTGTGAAAAAGCAAATTTCAGTCTTGTCTTGATGAATTATAAATTCCAAGAGTTCAGAGCAAAAATGAGTATGTATGCTTCTGCACATGCATACGTATGCTTATAAAAAGTGACGGCTGGCCAGGTGCGGTGCTCACACCTGTAATCCTAGCACTTTGGGAGGTTGAGGCAGGTGGATCACTTGAGGTCAGGAGTTTGAACCTAGCCTGGCCAACACAGTAAAACCCCATTTCTATTAAAAATACAAAAAATAGCCAGGTGTGGTGGTGCATGCCTGTAGTCCTAGCTACTCAGGAGGCCAAGACATGAGAATTGTTTGAACCCGAAGAACGCGGGTTGCAGTGAGCTGAGATCATGTCAGTGCACTCCAGCCTGGGCAACAGAGTGAGACTGCATCTCAAAAAAAAAAAAAAAAAAGTGACAACCTGTGGAGACTTCTGTTTGCAAGTGAAAATGTTAAAGTGTCAAAAAAAATGTATGTACCATGCAAAAAGTAAACCACTAAAACTAGTATTCCACAGAAAACCACATGGATATCAAATAGACTTCTAGAATCTATTATAATAATGGATAGACCTCATGAACAAACACTTCAACAGGATAAATCTATTAGGGGAAATGTAATAAAATTTCCCTATGGGAATTTCTCTCTGAATGAAATTATCAGGTCTATTAAGAAATAAAAGGGAAAGTTTAAATATCTAAGACTTTTAAAACTCTGAGAATATTTTAAACCATGGCTATCAAAACAGAGACTGTTGAACTGAAAAATGCCTTACACTGCAGGGAGAACTGGCTTAGAGGTAAAGGAAAAATAGTAGAGAGAAACAGATAATTTAGATAATTAATAGTATGGTATGCTTAGATTTAAAGGGAGGGAAATGAAAGAGTGTACATACCAAGAAGCAAAGGAAGGTAGTCTCTTTTTCCAAGGCTGACTCAGTGCTTCTGGAGCTAAGTGTTTCACAGTTGGAGAAGTAGGAGGGCAAGCTGCTAAGAGAACTAGGAACTACTCATGCATTGTCTGTATTCCTGAAGGGTAGAAAGTGGAGTACTCCAAGTGTATTGCTCTGTGATCATTAGGAGTATTTGGAATTAGATAACCTTGAGGGGAAGTCACCCTCCATAGTCTGTAGCCACTGGAAATGTGTCAGTGCTTCCAACAATAAATCCACCTTAGCTCAGTTATGTAGCAACCAAAATAGCATGCTAGTGGTACAAAAACAGGCACATAGACCAGTGGAACAGAATAGAGAGTCCAAAAATAAGGCCACACACCTACGACCATTTGATTTTCAACAAAGCTGGCAAAAACAAGCATGGGGAAAAGACTCCCTAGGCAATAAATGGTGCCGGGATAACTGGCTAGTCATATGTAGAAGATTGAAGCTGGACCCCTTCCTTACACCATATACAGAATCATCTCAAGAGGGTTAAAGACTTAAATGTAAAACCTAAAACTATAAAAACCCTGGGAGACAACCTAGGCAATACCATCCTGGACATAGGAATGGACAAAGATTTCATAACAAAAATGCCAAAAGCAATTGTAACAAAAGTGAAAATTGAAAAATTGGATCTAATTAAACTTAAGAGCTTCTGTACAGCAAAGGAAACTACCTTACTTACCTAGCAGGGGAGATACTGTGATCCCAAAGGTGGTTTTCCCAGAGTAAGGCTCACCTATTGCACTCTTGGTGTGCTGACCCTTGTGATTTTCCCAAATGCAAGAAACTTGACTACGTAATTTGTGGTCATTGGGTGAGGGGACTGTGTTTGTGCTTTCCCTTTGTATACTGTTAAATAATTTTAAAAAATTAAAACGAAACTGTCAACAGAGTGAACAGACAACCTACAGAATGGGAGAAAATGTTTGCAAACTATGTTTTAAACAAAGGTCTAATATCTAGCATCTGTAAGAAACTTAAATTTACAAGAGAAAACAACCCCATTAAAAAGTGGGCAAAGGACATGAACAGACACTTTTCAGAAGAAGACTTACATGTGGCCAACGAGCATATGAGAAAAACCTCCACATCACCGATCATTAGAGAAATGCAAATCAAAACCACAATGAGATACCATCTCATGCCAGTCAGAATGGCTATTAATAAAAAATAAAAAAAATATGGATGTGGAGAAAAAGGAACACTTATACACTCTTGGTGGGAGTGTAAATTAGTTCAGCCATTGTAGAAAGCAGTATGGTGATACCTCAAAGCAATCCCATTGTCATGGGATCTTTGGGATGCTGCTTTTCTGGCCAGAAACCTCTGTGGCTGGTGGTGCCTTTGCCTGAGTTTTGTTGAGCCCACTGGGCTTGTTCTGTCCACTCAGCCTGGCAGGCTGCGCTTGGCTCATGCTACTGGCCTCGATCCCATCCCTGTCAAGGGCAAGCCAGGTGTGGAGCAGTGAGGGGTTTGTGAATGAGCATGGGTTTTGTTCACTGTGCAGTCACACATACCAGCCGCTGCAGTGGGGTGGGCGACTCCAGGTGCTGGCATGCGCAGCTCCAGCTCTCTGCAAGGCTGTGACTGGACCAGGTGCACTGCAAGCAACTTCCACAGCTGACACTGGGAACATGGTGGCACCTGGAAGCTTGGAGATGCCAGGAACCACAGGGCCCCAAAGAGGGAGTCACAGCCCTGGCTCAGGGAGCTCTCAGGTCTGGGGTCCCTGAAGGGCCACAGCTCTTCTCTCCTTCTCTTCACCCATGACATGGTAAGCAAGGGGCATGTTTCAGCTTTGTTTGTGTTATAGCTCTTTTATCCCCACTATTTGAGAGGTCCTGAGTTCTTGTCCTGTGACCAGGAAGAATGAGGTACATAGATAAGTGGAGGGTGAACAAGATGAATAGGAGCTCTGTTGAGCAATAGAACAGCTCAGAGGAGACCAGCAGTGAGTAGCTCCTTTCCACAGTCAGGGTGGCCCAATGAGCATTTAGCTCCTCGCAGAGGGTAGACTTTGTAGTGGGAAGCTCATCTCAGCAGGCAGGTTGTCCCGTTGTCTCTAAGCTCTCAGCAGAGAGGAGGCCCTGGAGTGGGTTGCTTCTTTCTGCAGGTAGGTTGCCTGACATCTGCAGCTGTCAGCAGAGAGGAGGTCCTGGAGTGGGTAGCTCCTCTCTGCAGCTGGTTGTCCCCACATTTGCTCACCTCTGGCTGAGCCCAGGGCTTTTATGGGCCTCAAAGGGGAAGAAGTGAGTACTGATTGGTCCATGGGTGGGCATGGGCAGACCTGGAAAAGGCACCACAAGTTTCTACTCTGGTCTGTGAGACTGGCAGCCCAGCCCTCAGCCTTCAGGCCCACCCCTGGCCTGAAGGTGGAGCCTCACTGGGTACCCACTTCCTTCTGCCCAGGAGCCTTTCTCCACTGCTTTTCATGGTGCCCGGGATCTTTGTGCCAAGGGACACCTACAGGCCAGTGCTGAGCTGCCTTCAGCCCCCACCTTGGCTTCCCTCCTATGATTGTCAGTGCCCAAAGTCTGAAGGGGGACAAGGCAGCAGGGAGCTGGTGAGTCAGAACTGCCCTGAGCATGTGCACATCTTGCTAGGCTGTGACAGTTCCTGGGCTCAGTCCTGACTTTGCTCCAAGATCAGAGTGGGTGCCAACAGTAGGGAGAAGCCAGGCAGTGGGAGAAGGCACTTCTGAGCCTGCAAGGGCAGGGTGGGTCTTCCTGAGCCCCAAGAGCACAGGGAGGCCTGGGTTCACAGCTGCCGTTTGGGTGGCTGCAGCCATGCCTTGGGGGTGTGGGGCTCCTGTTTCCTCCATGGTGTGGGAGGCTTGGGTCTGCAGCCACAACTTGGGTAACTGCAGCTGCATTTGGAAGCATGAGGCTCCTGCTTGCTTCTGCCCCTGCCAAGAACACAGGGAGGCCTAGGTCCACTGCCACAACTTAGGCAGCTGCAGCTGCACCTGGGAGGGCAGGGCTTCTGCCTGCTACGTGGAGTGGGAGGCCTGGATATACAGCCACGACTTCGGTGGCTGCAGGTTTGCCCAGAAGGGTAGGCCTCCCGCCTGCTCCTGGGCCCTGAGAACACGGGGTCCACAGCCACAGCTTGGGTGGCTGCAGTGTACCTGGGGAGCTCCTGCCCCAACTCAGAAGGGGCCAGGCTCCCTGTTTTCTCTGGCTCCCGGTAGCTGCATGGAACATGCATCCCTGACCATGCTTCCCTGCTACAGCTGGTGTGGTGGCAGCCACCACTCCAGACAGTCCACCGCTGCCATCACCATTACTGGGTGTATATACCCAAAGGAATATAAATCCTTTTATGACCAAGATACATGCATGTGAATGTTCATTTCAGCACTGTTCACAATAGCAAAGACATGGAATCAACTTAAATGCCCATTGGTGACAGATTGGATACAGAAAATATGGTACATACACACCATGGAATACTATGCAGCCATAAAAAAGAACAAATTCATATCTTTTGTGGGAAGCTGGATGGAGTTGGAGGCTATTATCCTTAGCAAACTAATGCAGGAACAGAAAACTAAATATCATATGTTCTCACTTATAAGTGGGAGCTAAATGATGAGAACCCATGAACGCAAAGAAGAGAACAGCAGACACTGGGGCCTACTTCAGTGGGGAGGGTGGGAGGAGGGAGAGGCGCAGAAAAAATAACTGTTGGGTATTAGGCTTATTATCTGGGTGATGAAATAATCTGTATAACAAAACCTTTGTAACATGAATTTACTTATATAACAAACCTGAGCATGCACCCCTGAACCTAAAATGAAAGTTAAAAAAAATCTTTATTATAAAGAAGAAAATAAACAAAATTAAAAAATATACACATCTTTGGCATTAAAGAATTGCCGATAGATTTAGGGTATCTGACTCAGCCACTACAAAGCCAGAAACAGAGCCCAAACCAGACCTTGGTGGCTACTCCAGCAAAGGCACCAATGCTGCTGCCGCTTAGCACAGACATTGCATTTTGTCCTAGACACTGCAAATTCCACTGATAGTACGGGGGCCTGGAGTGCAAAATTCTGGGGCTGCTGATCTTGAAAACCCAGATACTTCTGTTGCTGGAAAGAGAGAGTACATGTGCTTTGTAACGTCACTAACTTTCAGACTGAAGTCCTGGGTGTGGGCGCATTACATACTTTTATACAGCTGCAAATAAGACTGCGGTTCTGGTTTCTTCATTGAAGGGACAGGAATGAGAATGGGCAAAAATGTTGCAACATAAGAAGAGTGTTTAAAAGATGGTGGATTGCCACAAACATGACAAATATTCACAAGATAGCCCCCCAAAGTGGCATAAAGGGAGGGTATGATAGCTTTGTATACCAGTAATTTAATTAATACTATTTCATGTTAGTTAAACATAATAAAACACCATAATAAGAATGTCTGTTCTGTATTTTATGTTATATCAAAAAATGCTGGAGTAAAAGGAGAATCAAGGCTAGAAAAATGGTTAGACTATTCACTTGATCCTTCAATCACAATATATTAAAATGAAAAACACTTTCAAGGTCATTGAAGGATAAATATGAATACATATTTTACAATAGTAAACTTGCTACCCATATTTGATAAATTTGACAGTTTTCTCCCTTGCTCTTGGTTGAACCATGTACTTAATGCTATCGTAGCAATTGTAACACTTTATTCTACATATTGCCTCATATTTCTAGTCTGCTTTATATAGGGTTTAGTGCTGGTACATGGCAAGATATTGAGACATTTGCTGAATAAAATAGGAGTATCCTCCAGGTGTGGTGGCTCATGCCTGTAACCCCAGCACTTTGGGAGGCCTGGGTGGGCAGATTGCTTGAGCCCAGGAGTTCAAGAGCAACCTGGGCAACATAGTGAGACCTTGTTTCTACAAAAAATAAATTTCAAAAATTAGCTGGGCATAGTGGCATGTGCCTGTGGTCTCAGCTACTTGGGAGGCTGAGGTGGGAGGATTTTCTCAGCGTGAGGGGTGATCATGCTACTACACTCCAGCCTGGGCAACAGAGTGAGACTTTATCTGAAAAGAAATAACATCAATGTGAACAGGGATGTCTGGGGTATGCTCATAACTTTTCTGAGACAGGTATCATAGGTACCAGCAAGGTTCTTCCTAAACATACTGAAAGGATATCATAGTGAGAAATATAGATGAGAGAGTGAATTGTCCATGGATTTGGAAGCAAGGCCAAGTGAGTGTTCACTACATTGTATACTAGCATTTAGGCAAAGGAGAGGTTGACATATCTAGACTGGTTAAGAGAAAGACCCATTCCTTGGTTTTGTTTTGACTTTGTGCGATCGATGAAATGGTTATTGTATGTAAGGGTAGGATAAAGTTGACATGATCAACTTAATCCTCCCTTTTAGGGAATTTTTATGCTATTTATAAGAATGCAGCTGGATGCTTTCTATAAGATCTTTTTCAAATGTAAAGCAAATGGGTTTTGATGTGAATCAAAGCATGTTATAAATGCCAATGTGTAGCACACAAAAAAACACGTAGATTACCCATTGTAATTCCTTTGGGAAATAATGGAAGTGCTTGTTTTAATCTAAGATGTTCAGATATTAAAACATACCCTTTGAGTAAAAGGGAACATTCTGCTTCTAACTAAGGCTTTGTTACAACCAAAATGATTCTTTCAGAATAGAGTAGTATTAGATAATTATGATTTTATTAAAAATACTTGTTACCCGAATGCATGTTACAAGGACCCATCTATTGCCATATATTACAGTGATCTCATATAAATTTGTATTTATACTTAATTTCATGTAGTGGAATATGATTTATTACAGGGTTGATGCCTAAAAGATGCCAAAAGAAATTGACTTTTGTTTTTTGTTTTTTGTTTTTTTAAAGACAGTGTATTGCTCTGTTGCCCAGGCTGGAGTTCAGTGGTGTGATCAAGCTCAACCTCCTGGGCTCAACCCATCCGCCCACCAAATAGCTGGGACCACAGGTGCATGCCACCCAGATAATTTTGTATGTTTCTGTAGAAACTGGATTTTGCCATGTTGCCTAGGCTGGTCTTCAACTCCTTGGGGTCAAGCGATCCTCCCACCTCGGCCTCCCAAAATGCTAGGATTACAAGTGTGAGCCACCATGCCTGGCTGAAATTGGCCTACTTTTAAGACCACTGTTGAAGTGATAACTCAATATATTTCACGAGATCTTTTATATAAGGATTCAAATAATTCTTGTTTGACTATAGTTCTTGGGAAAAAAACATGTAAGTAACTCAATACGTTTTCTGCAGACAGAAATGGAAGTTGTTACTCCATTTTTGACTCGATGTTCAAGAAATTAAGAGCCAGATGAATTGCCCAATACTAATCCCTGTTTAACTGAGGTGCCTGAAAGTACTGCAGCCTTTGATCCTCTCAAAACATAAGTTCTACTTTATTCTCAAATGACTCATCTTGCATTGTGTTTATTTTAAGTAAAACTATTTTTCTGGTAAAAAGAATGTGTATTCACAACAGAAAATATAGAAAAGTATATGATGAAAAAATCAGTAATTTCTATTCCAAAGAAAACTATTATTATTACATTTTCTTCCATGTCTTTTTCTATGTTAGTTACTGTATACTTGCTAAATATGCGTTTTCACAAATATTGACTTAATTGGGATCACACTTATCACCTACCTTTTCTTTTCACTGAACAGTGTATCAAAGGCATTTTCTCAACCAGTAAACCATTCTTCTATTAATAAACATAATTATCTTGGCTTCATGAAATTCCGTTGTATCGAGAGACAAAAATTTATTTTCATTTTCTCAATTGAGTGTAAGTAGACGTTTGTTTTTTGTCTGTAACTAAGATAAACAACCTTATGAATACTTCTGTGTTCATCCTGAAAATGTGATTGCTGAGTGAAATGGTATGAATATTTGCATATTTTTAAGAATATATATCTATATGTCTAGTTCTATTTCTACATATCTAAATGTTGGATCACTCTATTTTCCTACCAGCTGCTTATGTGAGTAGTCTGTTTCCTCATGTTCTCAATAATTAAATTATCAACGACAATGCTAGACTGGTGAATTATATATAGCACTTCACTGTTTAAATTTATTCTTTACTAATTTATTGGCCATATATATTTTTATTTTTACCATTTACAGGTGAGTCATCCTGTTTTCTTTCACATTGTTTCCATCTGGAACCCCAATTTATTTTTATTTATTCTTTCCAACTTTTAGGTGTGGGGGGTACATGTGCATGTTTGTTACATGGGTAAATTGTTTGTTGCTAAGATTTGGTGTGCAGACTATTTTGTCACCCAGGTAATGAGCATAATACTCGATAAGCAGTTTTTAAATCCTCACCCTCCTCCTACCCACCACCACCAAGTAGGCTGCAGTGTCTATTGTTTCCATGTGTACTGAATGTTTAGCTTGTCCTTATAAGAGAGAACATGTGGTGTTCGATTTTCTGTTCCTGCGTTAACTTGCTTAGAAAAACAGCCTCCAGCTGCATCCGTGTTGCTGTAAAAGAGATGATTTTGTTATTTTTTATGGCTGCATGATATACCATGGTGTATATGTACCACATTTTCTTTATCCAGTCCACTGCTGATGGGCATATAGGTTGATTCCATGTCTTTGCTATTGTGAATAGTGCTTTAATAAACATATGTGTGCATGTGTCTTTTTGGTAGAAAGATTTATATTCCTTTGAGTATATCCTCAGTAATGGGATTACTGGGTTGAAATTCTGTTTCAAGTTATTTGAGAAATCTCCACACTGCTTTTCACAGTGGCTGAACAAATTCTCATTCCCACCAGCAGTGTGTAAGTGTTCCCTTTTCTGTGCAACCTTGTCAGCATCTGTTACTTTTTGTCTTTTTAATAATAGCCATTCTGCCTGGTGTGAGATGGTATCTCGTTGTGATTTGCATTTCTCTGATAGTGATGTTGAGAGTTTCTTCATATGATTGTTTGCTGCATGTATGTCATCTTTTGAGAAGTATGTCTAGTTCATTTTTAAAATGAGGTTCATTGTTTTTTGCTTGTTGAATTAAGTTCCTTATAGATGCTGGATATTACACATTTGTCAGATGCATAGTTTGCAAATATTTTCTCCCATTCTGTAGGTTGTCTGTTTACTCTGTTGATAGTTTCTTTTGCTGTCCAGAAGCTCTTTAGTTTAATTAGGTCCCACTTGTCAATTTTCGTTTTTGCTGCAATTGCTTTTGGAGTCTTTGTTATGCAATCTTTTCCAGGGCCTATGTCTAGAATGGTATTTCCTAGGTTTTCTTCTAGGATTTTTATAATTTTGGTTTTACATTTAAGTTTTTAATCCATCTTCAGTTGATCTTTGTATATAGTCAAACGTAGTGGTCTTGTTTCAATTTTCTGCCTATGGTTATCTAGTTATTACAGCACCATATATTAAACAGGAAATTATTTCCTCATTGCTTGTTGTTGTCAGCTTTGTTAAAGATCATGTAGTTTTAGGTGTATGGCTTTATTTCTGGGTTCTCTAACCTGTTCCATTGGTCTGTGTGTCTGTTTTTGTACAACTACCATGCTATTTTGTTTACTGTATCCTGATAGTTTCAAGGCAGATAGTGTAATGCCTATGGCTTTATTCTTTTTGTTTAGGATTGCTTTGACTATTCAGGCTCTTTTTTTAGTTCTATATGAATTTCAGAGTAATTTTTTCTAATTCTGCAAAAAATGACATTGGTAGTTTCATAGGAATATCGTTGAATCTGTAAATTGCTTTGGATAGTATGACCATCTTAACATTATCGATTCTTCCTATCCATGAGCATGGAATGTTTTTCCATTTGTTTGTGTTATCTCTGATTTTCAGCAGAGTTTTGTAATTCTCATTGCAGGGATCTTTTACCTCCCTAGTTAGCTGTATTCCTAGGTATTTTATTTTTTTGTGACTATTGTGAATGGGATTGTGTTCTTGATTTGGCTCTCAGTTTGGATGTTACTGTGCAACCCTAATTTCTGTACTCAATGTTAGAAGACTTGGGTTCTAGCTAGTAACTCTGCTGCTAACTGTGGGATCTTAATGAATAGAAAATATAAAATGTATTTTGTACTGTTATCAGTTTGATATATTCAAGAAGCAAGTTTTATTCTGTCATTTCATTGTCTTAATTCCGCACTGGCATCCCTCAGTCTAGAAGGAAACATCTGTTTTTGGCACCTGTCTGTAGTCATCGCTTGCTATCTGTGGCAGCATCAGCCATGTGGATGACTGATGAATTTCATCAGTGGAGAATGTGATAGTTCTAGCACACAGCAGTATTGTGTTTCACTGGATTATGCCAACCTCTGGTTTATGGTTTAGTGTTTACTAGTATCTCTTTGACAAACTCTATTGGATTTGTAGTCCTACAGTAAACATTATTCAAGTGGAGAAACTCAGTAGCCGTTTTCTGACTGTAAAAAATTGAATGAATGATGTCAAGTGGTTTGTAAAATGGTCTTCCTATCAAAGGGTATCCTGGTGAAATAATACATGGAAAAATAATGTATGGGGAGATGAAATAATATTATGAAGTATAATCAAATATAAATTACTCTCGTTGGTCTGAATGTCATTAATGCAGTTGACCTGCCTTATTTTTCAATGCCGAGAAAATATGAAGAGTGACATGTTTTATGTGAACGAATTTCCTCCAAGTTGTCTATTGTCATTGACTTGTAAACTCACTGGTTTCCTGCGTTCTTGTGGGTGTGATTTTGGAGCTCTGTTATTAGGACTTTTGCAATATTGGTGGAGTCACACAGAATGATCTAAAGACACTCTCAGAGATCAGAAGCAGCATGTGAGTTTTAGGCAACTGCATTCACACATCCTCGGACACAGAAATGGAAGAGGTATGAAGATACAGCACCACTACTAACTGAAACAGCCCTTTTATCATGAAACAGCTTTAATTCAATATACAGACCACAAGTAATGTATAGGGTGGCTTACTCATTAGTCATTCACATTCATACACAGAGGAAATAACAGAATTGATATCAACTTTGGACAAAAGAATAGTAAAGCGTATTGTTATTTTCCATGTAGATCTTGTCTTTGCCTATGCCTAAGTTCACAGTATACTAGTTACTTGCTTTAATAATAATAATAATATTTTTTGAGACGGAGTTTTGCTCTTTCGCCCAGGCTGGAGTGCAGTGGTACGATCTCGGCTCACTGCATCCTCTGCTTCCTGGGTTTAAGCAATTCTCTGCCTCAGCCTCCCAAGTAGCTGAAATTATAGGTGTCCACCACCACACCTGGCTATTTTTTTTTTTTTTTGTAATTTTACTAGAGACAGGGTTTCACCATCTTGGCCAGGCTGATCTTGAACTCCTGACCTCATGATCCACCTGCCTTAGCCTCCCAAAATACTGGGATTACAGGCATGAACTACCACACTTTAGTATTTTAATAATTGTCTTTTCCATACAACTTCACAGTATATCATTGTGAGAAAATAAAGCACCTTTAAAGCCAAGAATCACTGAATTGTTAGGAGACTATTTTTATAAATAAGACAGAAAATTAATAGGAATGCCAAGGATCCTTAAGAGCTATGCTTGTCTGTCTCTTGGGTTCTTGGTAATATTGAACTTCATCTTTTTAGTTAAATGCTTTATACATGGAAAGTTTCCAGTACTCTTTTGAATGAAAATATTCCAGTTGTTTCACACTCCTCCTTAGATGTGTTTTCAGCATTGCCCTATACAGTTATCCAACATTTCTGGCAATGGAGCAAATTTTTCTGGGATTACCTTGGACTTACTTGAATAAGTTATATGATTGAATTTTATTTGTTTTATGTGAAGCATTCTCTGAGCATCTCCACTGCTATAGGGGATCCTGTTGGAAGAGAATCTTCTCTGAAGGGGATTTTGGGGGGAAGAAAGGGTTAAAAGAATAACTCTTTTCTTGCTCTTGGTAGCTCTTGGTAGCCCAGAAGTTAATACCACAACATCCCACAGAGGAGAGTCAGTGTTTCATTGTGGCCTTCATCTGCCTATTGATGTCAGTGTGGAGGCATAAAGTTATGCTTAAATCTGATATATGATTTTCCAAGTTAACTGTGTGTTCTTTCTTCCTTAATTAAACCCTGTCTATAGAGTTACCATTCAGGTGGCTGCTATTAAACTGAGGGATCTTTTGATGATTTGACACCATTTCCTGCTGTACAAACACTCCACATATTCTAGTTTTCTCAGAAGCTTTTAAAGAAAGACACTATCTACTTACCTTTGGACCCAATAGATTTGTAGCTTTTCGATATGGTAAATATTGTCGGATATATTTAAAGTAAGTACTTATTTAGTTTGTAGAGTAATATTTTGGTATACTCATATGCTTTGTGTATTTTGGACACTTGGAAAAATGATTATTGTATTTAAGCCCCACACATCAAGTTATTGAAAAGCTCAGGGTTTTCATCAAAGCAGAATGTAGATAAGTTTTACAAGTATTTTATTGTATGACGTTGTAAAGACACAATTAGACAACTTAGGCCAGCAGATGGCACTCTTACCTTTGTCCTCATTTAAAGAGATGTTTGGGGTCGTGGCAACTTCTCTCATAACTAGATCTCAGAAACTGTTGAGAATTGCATTTTCCTATTTTTATTCAAACAAAGTTTTATAACAAAGCAATAAGGTTATTTTTATGTTTATAGAGAAAAGTGTATGAATGGACAAAACCATTTCTATAGTCTGTTCAATTATTTGTTAGCACGTGAAATAGTTAAGATCCATATGGATGAAAATTGCTGTTCCTGCAAATGCGTTCTATATTGTATCAGTATCTTTTCTTTCTTATTTATAAACTCAGAATCTTAATCTGATGAATCCAGCTGGATGAACAATAGAATGAGAACAATGCTCTTCTTGTCCTTTGTTTCTGGGATTTCATGTAATATATTGAAATCAGGATTTTAGTGCTATAAAGAGCCTTGGAGATCATTTAGTTGAACATGCAAACTTTTGGGTGAGGAAACCAAGGCCCACAGAAGTGAAACGACTTGTCCAATTTGAAGGTAGAAATACCTGCTTTTGGTTAAAAGCAGAAAACAGGACTTACTATCTGCAGAGCAAAGCTGCACAAGAACTTTCTGCTTTATAATTGCATCGTGCTCTGTTATTCTCTGACGGCATAGAAGGCAAGGGAGTTTTGGCCACTTGACTTATTGGTGGAGATCAATACATTTGTCATGCTTCTTCTGCTTTTGCTTTTTTTCATAAAACTTCTGCACAAAGCAGCTAAGAATTCAGAAATGCCCCTCAGATATATCTAAATATCCAAATCAGCCAAAAAACATATGGTAGAAATCTTTTTTCATGATAATTACAAATTTAAAGAGGGATGCATACATTTTAAATAAAATTTAATAAAAAAGGGACATACCAAGACTAGGGTAATCTACATGTTGCAGGTATAAAATGTCCAATCCCTGAATTAGTTAACTGAGTAGTTAGTTCATTTGCAGTACAGATATTTGTGGAACCAGGGAATATTCATAAGCAGTATGGGATTAGTAGGATAGGGTATCCAGTTGGTGTTCAAGAATATCAGTATACAAAAAGCATCTCATTTCTTTATTGTTATGAATCAAATTAAATATGGATTATTCCATTTGCCTGGCTAGCAGGCTAGCCGTACATCCAAACCCAAGTTTGTTTGTTTGTTTGTTTGTTTGTTTGTTTGTTTAAGGAGAACTTCCCTACTTCACTCAGGATGGAAAAAGACCCAAGGGGCTTAAATGAACCAGGAAAATTGGACCAGGGCCTCTATTCTCTGCCTTTGTTGATAGTCGTTGAGATGTTCGTTGTTCAAGCTTGTGTGGTCCTTTGGAGGCATTTCCCCTTTACCATTCACCGCCTCCATGGGACATTGACCCAGAACCGTCAAGCTGTGCAGAACTCTAGACATTCACACAGAAGCTCTGCTACTTCTTAGGTGCTGTGAAGGATCAGCGTGTCTTCTACTCCCAACCTACCACCACTGCTCCAGAGTCCACCATCCCAAGCTTCCAGTCTCTGGATATCCAGCTCATTTCAGGGTCTAGTGGGGCAAAACCCTCCAGGCCCTTTGGGACTCTGTTGCTTAATTTGTTCCAACGGGTCTGAAGCCAAAAATGGTTCCTCTTCTCCTGGGGAATTCAGAACACAAAAGGAAGTCTGAGAGAAGAAAAAAAAAAATCTCTCTCTCTCTCTTTTTTTTTTTTTTTTTGGACAGTGAGTTTTCAGTAAGGATAGAACAAATTTTAATTTCTCAATAATGTGGCCTATTTCATAAGGTGACACTTTATTCTAGCAATATGTTTTTATGATGAGTGACAATACAGGAGGAGGTGAAAGGAAGATCCAAATTCACAGAAGCTGCTGCTGCTTCTAAGTGTTGATCCTAACCAGGTCCCTGAGCTCTTGCTGGGTAGAAAGTAGGTTGCTTTTAAGTGGAACAACTGTTAAAAGTACAAAGACTGGAGTACGTGGGGGGAATAAAGAGCAGCGTTTTTTTTTTCTCCCAGAGGAGCGGGCCTCTTCTACTATGCAGCCAAAAATGTTTATTACTGTTTAATGTTCTATGGCCAAACTTGATTTCTTATCTTCTCAGAAACCCTTAGTTTCCTATAAAATAGAATCCACACTTACTGCCTACTTACTCCTTAGGGATCCTTGAGAATTCCCTAGGTTAATTTATACTAGGTGCTTTATTCTAGTCAATAATCATACTAATCAGAGCTATTAAGGCATCATCTAGACAAGTGAATGTCCCCCCGACCCAACGACCTTTTTTTAGTTGTGTTTTTTTTTTTTTTTTTTTTTGAGATGGAGTCTTGCTCTGTCGCTCAGGCTAGGGTGCATTGTTTTAGTTGTTTTTGATGTATCTCCTAGACTAGGACCTGAGATAACTGTAAACTCCTAGAAAATATCCCAGTGAACAAAGTTTGTCAGGTTTGTAAGGAAAAAGATTATTTCTGACATGCCTGCCCATTTCTCCACGTGGTGGTAGAACAGCTGAAACTTGGAGTTGTGCTTCCTCTTCTAACTCAGCCCTGATGGGTTCATACCCGCTCGTGAGAACTGATTGGGTGACTCTCTCCCCAACAGCATGTTGGCGGCATCATGTTGTAGCTTGAAATCTGCCATGGTGGAATTATTTATAAAGAGGGGCAAAGACTACAAATAATAGCTGGTTGATAAACAAGCACACTACTACTAAAAAATCACATGTGAACCAGCTTTTTGAATAATTTATTTAAAAAACCAACTGTAAGGACCTAAAGGATTTTCATTTCAACTTTATGTGAAGAGAATACCTAGAGAGAGAGTTTGGGTGATTCATAATGGGAAGGCAATTCATTCCCCCTGCTTCAGCATATATTAATTATAATTTTAAAATTCCAGCACCACTTTTGTTGAATAAAAATTAATTGCCTGTGTACCAATGATAACATATCTTTAGAGCATGCCACAGCTTTGCTCCCTTCAAAGAAAAATATAAGAAAACGAGCAAGAAAGTCTTTTGAGTTAATGTTTAAAGAAGTAGGTGGAGAGATAATAAAGAATACCATCTGAATGCTATTGCAGGTGATATTTTTAGGAAGTTATTTGTACCTTAACCCTCATTGCTTCACCCCTAAGCTTTGCCAGAGATAACTCCTGTTAAACCTAAATTACTTTGACAATTATCACAGATTTTAAGGAATGTTGTGGTAAGCCTTAGGGAAGCAACTAGATTAAATGAAATAATATATTAGTGACTACAAAATGTGTTGTTGAAGAAAAAGCCCTTTTCTTCCCCCCAAATCACCATATCCATAAACAAGAACAACTTATTTGTATAACTCAATGTTTTATCACTATCAAGTCTGACTTTATTTTCATTAGAACCATGGTGAATGGCAAAGACATTGTTTTTTGTATAGTGCTGTCATATACATATTGCAGTGCAGGATTGTTAAACAACATATATTTATACATAAGTCAAGGATTCTGTTAAGCCTTCAGGAAGTGCAGGTATCAAGTATTAGTTTGAAAAGCAAAAAAAAAAAAAAAAAAAAACAAAACAAAAAACAAAAAACAGGTACGAATGGTAAGAGGCTTTCTTTAAGATAAGGAGCCCTGAATCATTGCTGATTCTGTTGTCTCTGCAGTTGCTAACGTTCACACTTCAAGGATTGTCAACTACACAGCTGTAGAATCACAAAACAATGCCTCCAAATCCCTCAAGAAGTCAGCCATAAAGCCTTCTAACTTTAGGAGCATCTCATGTTGACTTTGTCAGATATCTCAGGATCCATCATGAACCACAGATGAACTAGGGTCCCGAGCTTCAATATCGGAGAGGGAGATGTTTCTCTGCATTTGGTTCTCAAATACACACCTCTACAGACATGGCTGAATCCCCTCTTCTGACCTTCTAGGGAAGAGATGGCCTGGTATGGAGTCTGGCTAGAGTACTGAAAATTTATCATAATGTTTATACTTCATTGTCTTCTATTCTTGTGCCTTCTAGCCTTAAAATGGTTATACAGAAGTTATCCCTCAATTTCTTATCTCTTATTTGGAGGGAGATTTTGGATGTTTGAGGGTAAGAGGCACATGAGTGACTGGATTTGAATCTCTGCATGTCAGATATTAAAGTTCATGGAATTAGGCACAAATTGCTATAGTCAGTATAACCCTCAAATCTGATCTTACTAAACCTACACAATATTTAAAACATGTTCCAGATTTCTGAAACACTATAAAAAGAATGCTCTGAATTTTAGATATTTGATCATTTGTAAGTGAAGATACTCAAGTTTGATTATGCTATGCCCATGCATTGAAGTTTATTTATGAGGAGAGTTATTCAATAGACATTTCTTGGGGCCAAATGTATGTATATGGAACAAAAAAATTTAAAACAATTAAGCTAGAAATAATAGTGCCTCACATTTACTGTCTGCTTTTCCTGTGCCAGGAACTGTGATAAGGGCTTTGAAGGGATTTTTCATTAAGAAAATCTGGGATCACACATCTTATAAATTTTAGAGTCAGCCGATTAGTACAACTGGACTGAGTCTAAGGGTTTAACCCCCACAATACAACTATCACACTATACAAAATATAGTGTAAACGGGCACCAATGGAAGAGCTGCAGAATGATCTGAGGAGAAAAGACTTCTTGAAAGGCATATTTGGAGCCAAATTTTGACATATGATCCTATGGTTCCATGCTATAGATTATATTAACAATTTAAAGTACATAGATTTACAAATTTGAAAATCAGTTAAAATTTTGGAAGGAATAGATGCCACATGTACTAACTTAAATTTACAGCACAAGTAATTTACCTCCAATTCCCATTCCTTCATCTCTCCAGTCCACCAAAACACCACTGAGAATATATTCATGAATTGTCATTTCAACTCAAAAACCTTCCCATCATCACCTTCCCAAGCTTAGGTTTACAAATCCATATAGGTTGCCTCTTCTGTCTGTTAACAGAAAACCTTCATGATCTTAGTCCTTATGATGTCTGGCTTATCAGAGGCTCTTATAGAGTTTGGTTGAATAAATTCTAATGATTGTTTCATTTTTGTCTTCAATTGTCTTTTTTGTTTTCACAGCCACTTCATTTTCATTAATCAAACCTCATTCCAAACTCCCTCCCTCCCTTCCCTTGCAAACACAAAATATATAAAATTGAGCTCTTAATGAGATTGGTAGGAAGCATTACTAGCAACTATTCCTTCCAAGACTTGCAGTGGATACAATTCTAAGACAGGAGATGGGACTGTCTTGAAAGATGAAGGGTTCAATTTAGACAGAAGGGCTTTCTGATTTTCATTTGTGTTTAAGTGGTGTGTATTGAATAGTTGTTCTATCAATGGCTGCCAGAGAGAATCTGCTGATGATTTGACACTGAAAGAATTAAAAGGAGTGTCTGTAGAAGTAAGTGGTCAGGAATCAGCTAACTGCTTCTTTAGACTGGACAAATGCACTCCTTTTTGGAATCCATTCATGCCTTTCCCAAAGGGACATTGTCACACAATGTTTACACAAGTGCTTCCTATTTGTAACTTTGCCAGAATTGTGTTCTGCGTGATTCCGATTACACACCCTAGACTTACTGAGTTGCCAACATTCAGACATCATTAGTGACCTCATTAATGCCATTTTGATAAAACGTTTACATCATTGCTTCTCTTATATCTTGTTTTTGACGCATATTGGAATGTCTGTTCTACATTTCCCCACATCCTTCATTTACCACATATTTGTTTGATGCGGTGTTTTGCAAGTTGTTAGTGTTCTGTACTTTTAATCCTTCTGGCTAGAACCCAAATGTTTGATGTGCCAGGTCATAAGTGTTGCACCTTGACAAGAAAAATTCTGTTTAAGGCACCATAATGAGAGAAGTATTGTCTCTCCAGAGTTCTCATGTAGTTCACCTCCCTCCCTCAGTGTTATGTCAGGAAGAGTCACTTTTCTTCTCTGTACTTCTATTCTATAAAATAAACACAGCCAATTAGACTTGAATATCCACAGGTGAGGTTTTTTTTCTTTTACCAATTCTAGCTAATTTCATTTCCACAATGGTCTCTTCTATGGGATGTGAGCTTCCTACTTTCTGGAATTGGTTACTTTCTTGAGGGAAATAGCTTCTGTCTCAGATCACCTCATGGTCTCCTAGGTCCTGGTATCGACTTTCCTGTCTGTTCAGATTCCTGAATGACAGCCTTAACCTTAGCCTCTGGGCTATATGCTCCTTAAAACAGGATAAAACACCCTATTTTATAGATGAGCCACAACCATGGTAAACAACCCCATTTTATCTTGGTTGTAGCTTATCTGTGTGTAATCTATCTCAGAAATTTCTAGACGAATATCTGGCATTGCTAAAAGGAGCTTTTGTCATTGGTGCTCCCCTCAGCAATTAGCTCTTCCCTTTATTCTGTTTTCTATGATCTTTCTTTGTTAAGTAGCCAGCAAAAACAATGTTAACTTTCTTTACTGTTGAACATTTGACATGCAGATGTACACTTTGACTATTAAAAGGGGGTATATACTATGTAGCTGCACCTACTACAGCATCTACTACTTGGCTGCCTTCTAATCACCCCAGTCTCTAGTTTTTGGGGTACAGTCTACTTTAAAGTAGTATTTTTGATTCATGGTTATACTCAGATCATCTGGAGAGCCTTAAAAACATAAAGAAGTTCCAGGCCCACCCTAGACATACTGAATTGGAGTCTTTGTGGGTATGGGAACTGGGTGTTTTAAAAAATACTTCCTAGGCAATTCTAAAGTGCAGTAGTAATGGAGAGTCGTTACGCCTCAGTCTGTCAATGTACTCTGACAATTACCCTACTGGCTGTGATTGGTTTACTCATTAAGTAAGGGTGCACATTCACACTTAAGGGCAAAGTAAACATATGTGGTCCAAGTTGCTGATGACTCTTATCTCATGACCATCCTTAAGAAGAAATTGATGCTTTGGAGAAAAAAGCAGAAAGAATGCTCTCTGATGACATCTCTAGCCATTGAATCAATTAACCTTTAAATTTGCCCTACCTCTGGACTTCTTGTTATTTAAGAAAATAAATTTCTGAGCTGAAGAAACTGGGATCAAAGGGATTAAATGACACATGGAGGAAACTAAAACTTAAGTCTTACAGTTCGATGTTGTTTCTGTGCAGCCTGTGAAGATACCTGTCAAAAAAATTGGTGAGATTTCATCTCCTTTGCGTATATACCCAGAAGTGGAATTGCTGAGTCATATGGTGATTCTATTTTAATGTCTTTAGGAACCTCCATACTGTTTTTCTTACTGGCCATTAACATTCTACAGTCCTACCAATAACATGCTAGAGTTCCCTTTTATTCACATCCTCACTAACCTTTGTTATCACTTATCTTTTTGATAATAGCCATCCTAACAGGTGTGAGGTAATATCTCATAGTGGCTTTAATTTTTATTTACCTGATGGTTAGTGAGGTTAAGCCCCTTTTAATATACCTGTGGGCCATTTTTTTTATGGTATACACTAATTAAATATTTTCATTTTAAAATTATATTTATAATTGACAATAATTGTACATTTTTATGAGGGACAGTGTGACGTTTCAATATGTGTGTACACTGTACGAAGATTAAATCAGGATCGTTAGCCTGTCCATCACCTCAAACCTTTTATCATTTCTTTGTGGTAAAAACTTTCAAGATCCTTTTTACTAGCTATCTTTAAATACACAATTCATTGGCTTTTCCCCATTCTTTTATTTTATTATTTTTTATTTTTATGAGTACATAGTAGGTGTATATATTGTAGGATAGATGAGATATTTTGATGCAGGCATACAATGCATAATCATCACATCAGGGTAAATGGGGTATCCATCACCTCAAGCATTTATACTTTGTGTGTTACAAACAATCCAGTTATACTCTTTTACTTATTTTTAAATGTACAATAAATTATTGTTGACTGTAGTCACCCTGTTGTGCTATCAGATACTAGATCTTATTCATTCTATTTAAATGCATATTTTTACCCATTTATCCCCATTTCCCCAGACCCTCACAACTACCCTTCCCATCTTTCTAGTCTCTATCTTCATGAGTTCAATTGTTTTGATTTTTGGATCCTACAAATAAATGAGAACATGCAAAGTTTGTCTTTCTGTGCCTGGCTCATTTCACTTAACATAATGTCCTCCAGTTTCATTCATGTTGTTGCAAATGATAGGATATAATTCTTTTTAAATGGCTGAATAGTACTTCATTGTGTATATGTGCCACATTTTCTTTATCCATTTGTCTGTTGGTGGACACTTTGGTTGCTTCCAAATCTTGGCTATTGTGAATAATGCTGTAATAAACATGGGATTGCAGATATCAATTCAATATGGTGATTTCCTTTCTTTTGGGTATATACCTAGCAGTGGGATTGCTGGATCATGTGGTAGCTCTATTTTTGGTTTTCTGAGGAACCTCCAAACTGTTCTCCATAGTGGTTGTACTAATTTACATTACCACCAACAGTGTATGGGGGTGCCCTTTTCTCCACATCTTTGCCAGCATTTGTTTTTGCCTGTCTTTTGGATAAAAGACATTCTAACTGGGGTAAGATAATATCTCACTGTAGTTTTGATTTGCATTTCTCTGATGATCAGTGATATTTTGAATACCTTTTCATATACTTTGCCATTTATATGTCTTTTTTAAAGAAATGTCTGCTTAGATCTTTTGCCCATTTTTAAATCAGATTAATAGATTTTTTTCCTATGGAGTTGTTTGAGCTCCTTATATATTCTGGTCATTAATCCCTTGTCAGATGGGTAGTTTGAAAATATTTTTTCCCATTCTGTGGGCTCTCTCTTCATTTCATGAATTGTTTGTTTTGCCGTGTGGAAGTTTTTTAACTTGATGTGATCCCATTTGTCCATTTTTTTTCTTTGTTTGCCTGTGCTTCTGGGGTATTACTGAAGAAGTCTTTGCCCGTCCAATGTCTCTGAGATTTTCCCCAAAGTTTTAGGAGTTTTATAATTTGAAATCTTAGACTTAAGTGTTTAATCTATTTTGAGTTGATTTTTGTATACAGTGAGAGAATCTAGTTTCATTCTTCTGCATAGGGTTATCTAATTTTCCCAGCACTATTTATTGAAGAGACTGTCCTTTCCCCAATATGTGTTCTTGGCTTGTTTGTCTAAAATGAGTTCCCTGTAGATGTATGGATTTACTTCTGGGTTCTCTATTCTGTTCTGTTGGTCTGTGTGTCTGTTTCTATGCTGGTACCATGCTGTTTTGGTAACTATATCTCTGTAGTATAATTTGAAGTCAGGTAATGTGATTCCTCCAGTTTTGTTCTTTTTGCTCAAGATAGCTTTGGCTATTCTGAGTCTTTTGTGGTTCTATAGTGGTTCCTTATAAATTTTAGGATAGTTTTTCTTATATCTGTGAAGAATGTCATTGGTATTTTGATAGGGATTGTATTACATTTGTAGATTGCTTTGGGTAGCACGGACATCTTAACAATATTGATTCTTTCAACTTATGAACATGAAAATATCTTTCCATTTTTTAATGTGCTGTTCAATTTCTTGCATCAATGTTTTACTGTTTTTATTGTAGAGATCTTTCACTTCTTTGGTTAAGTTAATTCCTAGGTATTTTATTTTATTTGTAGCTACTGTAAATGGGATTACTTTCTTGATTTCTTTTTCATATGTGTCACTGTTGGCATATGGAAATGCTGCTGATTTTTGTATGTTGATTTTGTGTCCTTCAACTTTACTGAATTTATCAGTTCTAATAGCTTTTTGGTGGCATCTTTAGGTTTTGCCAAATATAAAATCATATCATCTGCCAACAAGGATAATTTGACTTCTTCCTTTCCAATTTGGTGCCTTTTATTTCTTTCTTTTGCCTGGCTGCTCTAGCAAGGACTTCCTGCAATACATTATTATTAGCTATAGTCACCCTGCTTTGCAATAAAACACAAGAATTTATTCTTCCTATCTAACAGTAAGTTTGTATCCATTGACTAACTTTTCACCTCTCTCTATCCTCTGGTAACCACCATTCAAGTCTGCTTCTATGAGATCCACTTTCCTAGATTCCACATATAAATGAGATCATAGAGCATTCGTCTTTCTTTGCCTGGTTTATTTCACTTAACATCATAACCTTCAGGTTCATCCATGTGCCACAAATGAGAGAATTTCATTCCTTTTTATAGCTGAATAGTATACCACTGTGTAATTATACCACATTTTCCTTATATATTCATCTGTTGATGGACATTTAGGTTGACTCTTGGCTACTGTGAATAGTGCTGCAGTAAATGTGGGAGTGCAGATATGTTTTTGACATACTGATTTCAATTCCTTTGGATGGATACCCAGCAGTGGAATTGCTGACTTGTATGGTAGTTCTAGTTTTAATTTTTGAGGAATTTCTACACTATTTTCCATAATGGCTGTCCTATTCTACATTCTCACCCCTGTTGGCCTTTTTAATGTCTTCTTTGGAGAAGTATCTGTCAAGTCCTTTTAATTGAATTATTTATTTTTATGCTATTGAGTTGAGAGAGATCTTTATAAATTTTGGATATTAATCCCTTATCAAATACATGATTTACAAATATTTTTTTTTCCCACTTCATAGGTTGCCTTTTCATTTTTGTTGACTGCTTTCTTGCTGTGATGAAACTTTTAGTTTGATATGATACCATTTATTTTTGCTTTTGTAACCTGAGTTTTTGATGTGACATCCAAAAAAGCATTGCCAAGGCCAGTGTCAAGGGTTTTTTCCCCGTGTTCTCTTCTAAGAGTTTTATAGTTTGGGATCTTACATTTAGGTCTTTTATCCATTTTAAGTTGATTTTTCTGTCTGGTATAAGATAAGGGCCCAGTTTAATTCTTTTGCATGTGAAAATTGCTTTCTACTAGCACCATTTATTGAAAGACTATCCTTTCCCCCTTTTGTCCTCTTGGTGCCTTTGTTGAAAACTAGTTGACCGTATATGTTTAGACCTATTTCTGAGGTCTCCATTTTTTCCATTGCTCTATGCTTCTGTTTTATATCAGTACTATACTGTTTTGATTACTATAGCATTGTGGTGTAATTTTAAATTAGAAAGTATGAGGCCTCTAAGTTTATTTTTTTCTTTCTCAATATCGCTTTGGCTATTCTAGGTTTTGGGGATTCTATGCAGATTTTAGGATTATTTTTGTCTGTTTCTATGAAGAATGCTGTTTCAATTCGATAGAGATTACATTGAATCTGCATATTGCTTTGGATAGTATGGACATTGTACCATATTAATTATTCTAATCTGTGAACACAGGATATCTTTCATTTATTTGTTTCTTCTTAACTTTCATCTATCTATCTATCTATCTATCCATCCATCCATCCATCCATCCATCCATCTTTTTTGAGATGGAGTCTTGCTCTGTTGCCATGCTGGAGTGCAGTGGCGTGATCTTGGCTCATTGCAACCTCCGCCTCCTGGGTTCAAGCAATTCTCCTGCCTCAGCCTCCCAAGTAGCTGGGACTACAGGCACATGCCACCATGCTCAGCTAATTTTTGTATTTTTAGTAGAGATGGGGTTTCACCTTGTTGGCCAGGATGGTCTTGATCTCTTGACCTTGTGATCTACCCGCCTTGGCCTCCCAAAGTGCTGGGATTACAGGTGTGAGCCACCATGCCCGGCCTTTTTATCGATATTTTATTGTGTATAGGTCTTTCACCTCTCTGGTTAAATTTATTCCTAAGAATTTTATTTACAAAAAGATTGTTTTCTTGATTCCTTTTCAGCTATGTTGTTATTTGTGTATAGAAATGCTGTTGATTGAACTGAGTCTTGTTTTCATTAAAAAAAGTGCTATTTTTGTATGTTGACTTTGTATTCTGCAACTTTACTAAATTAATTTATCAGTTTTAACAGTTTTTTTGTGGAGTCTTTAGGATATTCTACATGTAGAATCATGTCATCTGGAAATAATTTTACTTCATCCTTTCTGATTTGAACACCTTTTCTTTCTTTGTGCTCCCATGTTCACTGCAGGATTATTCACAATAGCCAAAATATGAAAAGAACCTAAGTGTTCATTGATGGAAGAACAGATAAAGAAAATGTGAGATGTGTGCATACATACACACACAATGGAATATTATTCAATCTTAAAAAATGAGAATTTAAGGTTATTATTCAACCTTAAAAATGAGATTTAAAATTGAAGATTATTCAACCTTGAAAAATGAGATCCTGCCATTTGCCACAATATGAATGCACCATTTTACTACTTATATGTTTTCCATAATGTTATTAACCTCAAATATGCACAATAGAATTTATTAAAAATAGATAGAAACAACAACAACAAAAAAGAAATTGGTGAGCAAAAAAGAAATGGGAAAGCAATACATGCTTCCAAAGAAGTCACAATTTCTTTGAGGGAGATTAGGCAGTTTTTGGAAACCTTGTCAAGCAATCATTGTAACAAACTCTTATAGCATGTTAAGAGTTTACAAAGAATTTTGACATCTATTATATATTTTATCGTCTCAAAAAACTCTGAGGTAGGGCATTATTATTATTCTTACTTTACAATAGAGGAGATTGAGGTTTAGATAGAATTTACTATTTGCCCAGGATTATCCAATTGGTAACAGAAGTAGGAGTTGATTCCAGTGAGTCAGGCTCAGAATCCAGTGTCCTTTTTGAAATACCTCTATTTGTGAATGGTCTTTCTGATTTGGAATTTCATTGTTTACTTCTTACTTGGCTGCAGAGACACAGGATTGAGAAGATGATAATGTGGTATTATCCCCAGGAGCAACAGCGACTTGGTATACATGCCAATCTAACCTATATGGGGAATTGTGGGTTTCTGTTCTTATATCTTGAAGGTAGGTGAGGTTTGTGATTTGCTGAGTTCAAGGGAGGGAAGTTTTGTCTTGGGATATTAGAGTCTAATTTCTTCCCAAGCAATTCTCACTTGGAAAGATTTAATATGGGTTAAATGGCTTAAGTTACCCATCAATAGGAATTGGGTTTAATTATGGGAGCAGAAGGCGCACTCCTATTTTATTCCTATATATTTTTTATTGTCTCTTTTTATGAAATTTTGTTGCATCCTTTTCTGGATACAGTAGCCACATTCTTAATATGCACTGAATGTACAGAAGTGTTCCTCTGTGTTCTGGAGCTTTCTAATCTTTCCCCCAGTCCATTAAATTCAAGATAAACAAACTATCTCCATGTACAAGCTAAACTGCTTCTGTGACAAGCTTTCCACAAACTTCCCACAGGATAAAAAGAATAGTCTAGCAATATTCCCCTTGTATTGTGCATAATTCTGAGCAGATCGTAAACCAAATAAATAACACAGCTGGACAAACATTCCAACTATAATTTATAAAGTTCAGATCGTGAACACATTTTCATTGTCTTCTTTTCCATATGGAATCTCATTGTTTCTNAGCTAAACTGCTTCTGTGACAAGCTTTCCACAAACTTCCCACAGGATAAAAAGAATAGTCTAGCAATATTCCCCTTGTATTGTGCATAATTCTGAGCAGATCGTAAACCAAATAAATAACACAGCTGGACAAACATTCCAACTATAATTTATAAAGTTCAGATCGTGAACACATTTTCATTGTCTTCTTTTTCCATATGGAATCTCATTGTTTCTTTTAATTATTTTTTTAAAAAATGTGTTTATGTCAGATGGCATGTTCTTTAGCTAGTTAAAATAAATTTATGCTGCATTTGAAATGAAGTAAATTTTTTGAGGGGGACCATTTTGGGGAGAAAATTTATTTAGAATAAACAATGTTCTTTGAAGATAGAAATGTTGAATTTCTGAGTCTAGCTTAGGCTGTGTTGGCACCGGAGCTTCCCCTCCAGTTTTTCTCAGCAGTTACTTAGTGAGATGACCTATTGGGTAAGTGTATAACTTAGTAACCACTAGTCATTCTGCTGAAGATATAATCATTGCAATGAACATTTATGAGCACTTGGGTCAAAGCAGAGCCTGTTCCAAGTGCTTTATAATAGTTGCGCTATTTAGCCTTCAAAATGACCTGATGGTGTGCTTATAGTTACCATCCCATTTTGTGGATAAGAAGACAAAGGTATGGAGAGGTGAGCAAATTGCTTGTTGTCACCTAGCGAGCTAGTATGTGAACCTAGGATTTGTTACTCCAGATCTATACTTTTAACCCTGATGCTGTATTACCATCCTTCAAAAGAAAGTGACCTGTTTCATTGGTCTTTAAGTGACCTCTTCTTTTTTGGAACCACTAACTGATCAACCTACTAACTGGTCAACAACTAACTGGCCAACCAGCCTTCAAATGACAATGACTGTTTTCCTTACCTCATTACCAAAAGTCAGACCAGAAGAAATTATTTCTTGGAAACAATTAGAGAAAGATAAATAAGTTTTGTAGCTCTATTTAAAACATGTGGGCAAAATTGACAGTTGATTTTTTTTCTTTCATTTCTTGTTTGTTGAGACACTTTCACTTTGCATGTGCTCAAAAATAGAACCATCTGATGAAAATTCCATATTCCATACTTTAAAAAGTATTTCCAGCTTTTATTTTAAGTTCAGGGGTACATGTGCAGGATGTGCAGATTTGGTACATAGGTAAACGTGTGCCGTGGTGATTTGAAGCACAGATCATTCCATCACCCAGATATTAATCCCAGCATCCATTAGCTGTTATTCCTGATCCTCTTCCTTCCCCAAATGCCCCCAGTGTGTGTTGTTACTCTCCATGTGTCCATGTGTTTTCATCATTTAGCTCCCACTTATAAGTGAGGACATGCAGAATTTTGTTTCCTGTTCCTGTGTTAGTTTGCTAAGGATAATGGCATCCAGCTCCATCCTTGTCCCTGCAAAGGACATGATTTCATTCTTTTTTTTTTTTTTTGAGATGGAGTCTCGTTCTGTCGCCCAGGCTGGAGTGCAGTGGCACGATCTCGGCTCACTGAAACCTCTGCCTCCCGGGCTCACGCCATTCTCCTGCCTCAGCCTTCAGAGCAACCGCGACTACAGGCGTCCGCCACCACGCCTGGCTGATTTTTTTGTATTTTTAGTAGAGACGGGATTTCACCGTGTTCGCCAGGATGGTCTCGATCTCCTGACCTCGTGATCCGCCGGCCTCGGCCTCCCAAAGTGCTGGGATTACAGGCGTGAGCCACCACGCCTGGCCATTTCATTCTTTTTTTATGGCTGCATAAAATTCCATGGTGTATAGGCACCACATTTTCTTCATCCAGTCTCTCACTGATGGACATTTAGGTTGATTCCATGTCTTTGCTATTGTGAATAGTGCTGCAATGAACATACCCGTGCATGTGTCTTTATGCAAGAAGAATTTATATTTCTTTGGGTATATACCCAGTAATGGGATGCTGGTCAAATAGTGTTTCTGCCTTCACGTCTTTGAGGAATTGCCACACTGTCTTCCACAATGGTTGAACTAATTTACACTCCCACCAACAGTGTATAAAGTATTTCTTTTTCTCCATAACCTCACCAATATCTGCTGTTTTTTGACTTTTTAATAATGGCCATTATGACTGGTGTGAGATGGTATCTCATTGTGATTTTGATTTGCATTTCTTTAATGATCAGTGATGTTGAGCTTTTTTTCATACGCCTGTTGGCTGTATGTTTGTCTTCTTTCAAGAGGTGTCTGTTCATGTTCTTTGTCCACTTTTTAATGGGGTTGTTTGTTTTTTTCTTGTAAATTTGTTTAAGTTGCTTACAGATGCTGGATGTTAGAACTTTGTCAGATAGATTGCAAACATTTTTTTAACATTCTACAGGTTGTCTGTTTACTCTGTTGATAGTCTCTTTTGCGGTATAGAAGCTTTTGAGTTTAATTAGATTTCATTTGTTAGTTTTTGATTTTGTTGCAATTGCTTTTGGCATCTTTGTCATGGAATCTTTACCTGTGCCTATGTCCTGAATGGTATTGCTTAGATTTTCTTCTAGGGTTTTTATAGTTTTTGGTTTTATATTTAAGTCTTTAATCCATCTTGAGTTGATTTTTGTATATGGTGTGAGGAAGGGGGTCCAGTTTCTATTTTCTGCATATGGCTAGTCAGTTCTCACAGCACCATTTATGAAATAGGGAGTCCTTTCCCCATTGCTTGTT
>NW_016809129.1:2122285-2155784 GCF_001698545.2 Rhinopithecus bieti | reverse complement strand
TTGGCTTTTGCTGCCGTTGCTTTAGGTGTTTTAGACATGAAGTCCTTGCCCATGCCTATGTCCTGAATGGTACTACTTAGATTTTCTTCTAGGGTTTTATAGTTTTGGTTTTATATTTAAGTCTTTAATCCATCTTGAGTTGATTTTGTATATGGTGTAAGGAAGGGGTCCAGTTTCTATTTTCTGCATATGGCTAGTCAGTTCTCACAGCACCATTTATGAAATAGGGAGTCCTTTCCCCATTGCTTGTTTTTTTTTTTTTTTTTTTTTTGGTCAGCTTTTTTGAAGATCTGATGGTTAGAGGGTTGTGGCCTTATTTTTCTGGATTCTCTATTCTGTCCCATTGGTCTATGTGTCTCTTCTTGTACCAGTACCATGCTGTTTTGGTTATTGTAGCCCTGTAGTATAGTCTGAAGTCAGGTAGAGTGATGCCTCCAGCTTTGTTCTTTTTGCTTAGGATTGCCTTGGCTATTTGCGCTTTTTTTTTTTGGTTCCATATGAATTTTAAAGTAGTTTTGTCTAATTCTGTGAAGAATGTCAATGGTACTTTAATGGGAAGAGCACTGAATCTATAAATTGCTTTGGGCAGTATAGTCATTTTCACAATATTGTTTCCTCCTGTCCATGAGCATGGAATATTTTTCCATTTGTTTGTGTCATCTCTGATTTCTTTGAGCTGTGGCTTGTAGTTCTCCCTGAAGAGGTTCTTCACTTTTCTTTTTAGCCATGTTTCTAGGTATTTTATTCTTTTTGTGGCCATTGTGAATGGGAGTTCATTCATGATTTGGCTCTTGGCTTGCCTGTAGGTATATAGGACTTTATAGGTGTATGTATGGTAATTTTTGTACATTGATTTTGTATCCTGGGACTTTGCTGAAGTTGGTTATCTGCTTAAGAAGCTTTTGCATAGCCCATACTTTTTACCTTACTGCATTCTTATGAAAATAATTCATTGAGTCTCAAGAATGTATTCATTCTTTTTTTCTAGTTCACATTTGTAACACTCTAGGAAGTGACAAATTCTCAAATGAATTGTTCCAATTGGTTGCTCATTGTTCATGGGCTCTGTGTTACAATGTAACTGTGCTCCTCCTCAGAGGGCAAAAAGTAGATTAGTAGTGGCTAATGATAAGAAGAGTTTACTTCCTCTAGTTTTTGAAATTTTTGTGTGTGTAAATTTAAGTTTCCCCATAGCATATTTTAGATGCTTTAGATACTTAGGATGTATAGAAGGTACATGACTTTTCAAAGCTCATGTATTTAGAAAGGCAGAGCTGGAGTCACTTTCTTTTTTTTTTTTTTTTTTTTTTTTTTTTTTTTTGAGACGGAGTCTTACTCTGTCGCCCAGGCTGGAGTGCAGTGGCCAGATCTCAGCTCACTGCAAGCTCCGTCCCCGGGTTTACGCCATTCTCCTGCCTCAGCCTCCCGAGTAGCTGGGACTACAGGCGCCCGCCACCTCGCCCGGCTAGTTTTTTGTATTTTTTAGTAGAGACGGGGTTTCACCATGTTCGCCAGGATGGTCTCGATCTCCTGACCTCGTGATCCGCCCGTCTCGGCCTCCCAAAGTGCTGGGATTACAGGCTTAAGCCACCACGCCCGGCCTGGAGTCACCTTCTTAGCATAGACCACTTCCAGCTAAATTTATCTTCCTCTCTCATCTAAATTGCACTTTAATCATTGTAGATACTAGTCAAGCAAAAACTGTACTTTGAAGTGTTCTGTCTCTTTGAGGGCTTATCATTTATATATATATTTGAAAATGTACCAAATATAAGTTCTGCTATGTTCTCAGGAACTGTGGAACTCCTGCTCTGGTTTCTGTTGAACTCTTGATCAGTATCTCCAGGGATGATAAAGATTAAGAAGCCGAGTCACACTGGCAAGACAGGAAAGAGAAAGGTTTGAAAATTGGAATGTTAATTAGCTAATTCACCCCACTTTGCTTCCTTGTAAAGTATTGCCTCCATTGAGCTGATATTCTTATATTTTTGGAGGAATATTACAATAAATAGTCTTACGAAATCTGATGCTCGATTGGCAGTAGAAATGCTGTCAAGGATGTTTCCTACGGCATGGCTCAGTGCTCCATTAGGAAAGTCCCAAGTGAGAAATTTCCATGTAGCTTTAAGAGATAAGAAAAGTTCTGCTTTCTGTGAGAAGTGATTATATCTTTATTTCTCATTTTAACAACATAAATCAACCACAACTTCCATTTCTCTTTGACTACCTTAGAGAGAAAAATGAATTATATTGACACTTACGATCTGAATATTTGCTTTTTCCCTGCCTACTCATGCCTTAAAGCTTTCCAAGAATGTATTATTATTGATATTTTATTATTTTGCTATGTGCATTTTTGTTGCATGTTGCTTAAAATTCTTTGTGGGATTTGGTTGGGGTACAAAACACTCTATAAATCTAATTTGCTTTAAGAATAACAACTGGGTAAGGAATGAGTTTTGTTCTTTATTTGGATAAATTTATGAGGCGAGGCTTCTTTTATGAAAGGAATTTTCTTCTGTCAGGGAGAAAATCTTGTTCTTTATTCTTTTAATTTTAGTTATTGGGGACCTGTGAATTAAACTGACAAAACTGATTAGCAAAATCAATCAATGAAGGAAAAGACAGATTTTCATTCCTATACCTATGCTGGAGTTCACAGAATCCTGTGACTCAAAGATGAGATTAGATTTAGAGGCCTATATACAGTATTAACAGGAGAAAGAGGAGGGAGAATGGCACTTATGGGAAAACAAATGATTTTTAGGAAAGGTAAATGAAGACTTAGGAGAAGAGATGGGAGATATGATAGTTTGTGACGATGTCTGTTTAGGCAAGTTCTTATCTTTGTGCTGGCTTCTCACTTGTGGTTGTAGAAGTCAATCTTCCCTGGTTGTGAAACTCCTCAGGGAGGGCATTTATGACAGCTGAATTCTGTTGGAACGTTCTTCTTTCAGGCAGATAAGGGGAGTTCAGGGGAAAAAAACAAACCCAACTCTGGTATATTCTAGGTACCTTCATTTCTGAAGAAACTGCTCTTGGGAGGGTACGTTGATCTGGGTAAACCACTGGACATTGCAAAATTTGGTTGTGGGTTAGAGTGGGTTCCAGAAATGTATTTCTCTAAGTTTTAGTTAAATTTAATAGCTTGACACATCCTTCTCTTAGTTAGTAATGATGTATTCCCTAATTAAATTTCCAGAGTGCTGGGCTGACATTCTGATTTCTTAAAACTTTCTGTCTCCAACTCACCATTTAAATTTTCAGGGTTATAGTATTTCCTGGCATCTCATTTCCTGTTTTTTTTTTTTTTTCCTCAACTGTAAATGCATTCTTTTTTCTTCTTTCAAATGACAAATTTGTGCTTGTTTTGTGTCAATTGATACTTTTTTGTTGAGGGGGCGGAGTCTTGCTCTGTCAACCAGACTGGAGTGCAGTGACATGATCTCTACTCACTGCAACCTTCACCTTCCAGGTTCAAGCAATTCTCATGTCTTGGCCTCTTGAGTAGCTGGGACCAAAGGCATATGCCACCATGCCTGGCTTTTTTTTTTTTTTTTTTTTTTAAGAGAGAGATGCAGTCTCACTCTGTCCCCCAGGCTGGAGTGCAGTGGCACAATCTCGGCTCACTGCAACCTCTACTTCCCGGGTTCAAGCGATTCTCCTGCCTCGGCCTCCCAAGTAGCTGGGACTACAGGTGCCCACCACCATGCCTAGTTAATTTTTGTATTTTTAGTAGAGATGGGGTTTCACTGTATTGGCTAGGCTGGTATCAAACTCCTGACCTTGTGATCTGCCCACCTTGGCCTCCCAAAATGCTGGGATTACAGGCGTGAGACTCTGCACCTAGCCAATTTTTGTATTTTTAGTAGAGGTGGGGTTTTACCATGTTGGCTAGGCTGACCTTGAACTTCTGACTTCAAGTGATCCACCCATCTTGGCCTCTCACAGTGCTGGGATTATAGGCATGAGCCACTGTGCCTGGCCAATACATCTTTTGAATAAAAATTAATACTACTTAGCACTTCTTATACCACATATAGCGATAATTTTGTTGAAAGAAGTGCACGTCAAAATAAGTGCTTTCCTTTTCACTTTTACTTTGTCCTAATTTCTTTTGTTTTTGGTCTAACTAGGCTCACAGGCTCCAATTACATTATTCTTGCCAAGATTAGAGAGTTAAGTACTAAAATAGAAAGAAGTTAGTTCAAATACATAGAATTTTCTCAACCAAAAATCCATATCTTATAAAAGATAATACATATCTTATAGAAGTATAAAATATATCTTATGAAAGTCCAAAATATATCCTCAATCTGTCTACTTCTTATGTCTCAACTATTATGTTTTTGTTTTTTACAAAATAAATTCCATTTGTACTGTGATAATTTCCTAATTTATCACTCTGCTACCTTTCTTTCAAGTCATTTGTCTAGTAGTATTGACAATGTGGTTTTTTAAAAGGCAAGAGAGATCGTTAAAGGTTAAAACCCTTTCACTGTTATCCCGTGCCCTTAGCACCAAACCATAACTTCTCAACATGACCCACAAGGCCCCATATGATTTTGCCCCTACGTCTTATCTCAGACTGTTATTGTCTGACTAAAGTTCTTACCCCCTGCGCAGATATAGCCAAACATGGAGACAGCAGGTATTGCAGCAAAGAAGCAGTTTAATTGTCACAAGGCAATTGAATGAGGAGAACAGGAGATATTTCTCAAATGTGTCTCCCTGAGAATCCAGAGGCTAAGGTTTTTAAAGGATGGTTTGTCAGGAAGATTGGGGATGAAATCATAGGAGTGTTGAAGCTGTCTTCATGTGCTGAGTCAGTTCCTGGGTTGGGGTGGTGGTCACGAGACCAGTGGAATTAGTTCCTTAGTTGGGATTATAAGTCACTGGTCTGGTTGGTGTCAGTTGGTCCACTTGCATGCAGAATCTGAAAAATATCTCAAAGACCAGTCTTAGGTTTCACAGTATTGTTTGTGATCTCGATTACTATGGAAAAGCAAGGTAGGAAACAATGACAGGCTATTGTTAACTATGCCTATAGTTTAGCAGAGACGTTTACAAGAGGTGAAATCCCCAGTGGTCACAGCTGCTTGGTTCCTTGGCCAATCTGACTTCTGGAAGACATGAAAGGGGTCTGCATGACCCAAGAATCATTGTTCTTTAAAAGAAAAGCAAGTTCATTAATCTTGCAGGCAGCCTGCCCAGAGACTAGGATAGGAAGATTATCAGTTATTAGTGACTACCGTTTATTGAAATGACTTGTGCAAGCAATCATATATGGAGGAAGAAAAGGTCAGCGAGAAGGGAATATAGTTTACAAAATTTAGGCCCTTACCATGATTCCGATCTTGTGGTTTTTTATTAATTTTATGAAGATGGTTTTAAAACATCATTTCTTATCAACTCCCATTGTTTGTTCTTTCCAGCCACAATGGCTGCCCTTCTCTTCCTGCAAAGCACCATGCTCATTCTTGCTCAGGGTCTTTGTACAATGTTTCCCTTGTCTGGGCCATCTTTGTCCAGATTTTCTCAGGGCCAGTTCTCATCATTTGAATATCATCTTCCCGGGGAAGCTCTCTCTGACTACTTTCCCTGAAGTCACCCTCTTGACCCTATTTACTTCTCTTCTACCCTATTTACTTTCTCTCATATTACCTGTTTTATTTTCTTCATATCACAACGTCACCTGAAATTCTTTCTTTTGGAAGCAAGGTCTCACTTTATCACCCAGGCTGGAGTGCTGTGGCACAATCATGGCTCACTGCAGCCTCAACTTCCCAGGCTCAAGTGATCCTTGCACCTCAGGCTCCTGAGTAGCTGGGACTAGAGAGTTATGCTGCCATGCCTGGCTAATTAAAAAAAATTGTTTTTATAGATATGGGATCACACTGTGTTGCCTTGGCTGGTCTCAAACTCTCGGCCTCAAGCAATCCTCCTGCCTCAACCACCCAAAGTATGAGATTAGAGGGGTGAGCCATCATTCCCAGCCTGAAATTATTTACTTGTTTATTGCCCATCCCCTCAAAAGAATGTAAACCCAATAAGATGAAGGCATTATCTACCTTTATTCTCTGCTATGACCATATCTGCTCTGAAATGTACTCACTGACTCTTCGTTAAGTGAATCATGTCAAATAGAAAAAAAATTGTACTACTTGCTAAATAGTTACGGGGTGATAAATTTTCCAAACAAACAGTAAATTCATGAAATGGACATAGAAACTTGGTTTTGAATATATTTTATACAAATATTTTGAATACAGTTTTACTGAAATGCCTGGATAGACTTTCATACACAGTATTATATTTTTAAAATTTTGGAATAAGCATAAACTTATAGAAAAGTTGAAAGTATAGTACTGGAACTATTTTTTTTTCTTGAATCATTTAGTAGTATGTTGCTCAATGCTTTCATGTGTGTTTCTTATTAACAAGGACATTCTCCTACATAACCAAATCCAACTACCAAATCAGGAAATTTACATTGATACATTACTATGAATCTATTGAAGTTTCATCAGTTGTCCCAATGATGCCACTGATAGCAAAAAGGATCCAGTAGAATCACTCATTGTAATTAGGTCTCATGTCTCTTTATCTTTCTTCATTTTGGAACAGTTCCTTAGTCTTATCTTAACTTTCACGACCTTGACACTTTTGAAAATAAAAGGCCAATTATTTTGAAGAATGTTCTTTAATTTGTAATTGTGAGGAACATGATAGATGTGATGCTAAGTTCTCATTGCATCCCATCATGTGGCACCTGATTTTAATTTTTCCTGTTTCTGATGGTATTTACCTTGACCATTTGATTAATGTGGTATCTGCCAGATATCTCCACTGTAAATTTATTCCCTTTTCCTTTCGTAATAGTATTTTGTGGAACAGTCTCTTCAGATTATATGACACATCTCTTTTCTCATCGAAATTTCAGTTTATTCATTTATTTAAATATGTGTGTTTTCTATGTTATTCTTCTTGGGTTATACTTTGTTACTGTCTTTACTTGATATAATGCTCAAATTCCTACCAATTTAGCCAGGAATTTGCTCAAGCTGGCTTTTGTGTCCTTTTGACATGCCTTTACCATTTTTTGTGTGTTTTCTTGATTTTTGGCATAACAGACATTCCAGGCTCATTTTATACTTCCCTTGTTTTAATTCTGTTTATAGTCTGCTGTTTCTCTATGAAGACTTTGTTTCTTTTAGTGAGGAATGGTAATTAAAGGCCAAGGTCTGGACATTAGGTATGTTCATTGATATTGAGGTATCATTGCTTCCAGGTCTTCCAATGGGCAGATAAGGGAATAAACTTATATAAAATTTACATATTTATAGCTATACTTATTTCCGTATGTATGTGTGTGTGTATATATATGCATGTGCATGTATATATGTATGTGTATATACATATAAATATAGTGTGTATATCAAAAACCATAACTTCACATATTTCTTCCAGTTCTAATCCTCTCTAACCATATCCTAATATGCCCCTTTGGGTGAGTTTACATGGTAATGACTTTGTCAGCCTAACTGTACTCTAAGTCTAGTCTGTCTCTTGATTACAAATTTAAAAAGTCTTATTCATGATGGGTATTGTATCGATTGAAGTCTGAGAAAAAGTGTTGGCAGAAGTGACATTTTGGGGGAACACATAGGGGAAAAGATAGAGAAATGTATACTTAATATTGAAATGCATGTATAATAATACATTTCCACAATTATACTCTATTTGTTTACATTCAGTAGAATGCTGCACCCTTTCCCCATCCCCCCCACCTGGGTTCAAGTAATCACTGGTTATGCTTTTGCTGCTTTTTTAGCTACAATAAGTTGCTCAATACTTTTAAATCTTTTGCTGCTTTATTTACTTGTTATTTATAGATATTTAATATATTGTATTATATATTTATGTAATATGAGATAGTTGTATAAAAATAGGATCAACTTGCGACGTGGGAATGGGCAAATAAATGAGATGTTTAGTAATTTCAGGCTTCCTCAGTAAAAATCAATGACAAATAATTTCATGACTGGTAAGTGCTGAGAAGCTGAGTGGGAGGACAGTAAGCATTTGAAAGGTCAGAAATAAGATGTCCACAAAAATGAAAATATGAGCTCTGCCTGATGACTGAGTAACAATTCCAAATACAACCTTAGTGTTTTCATAAACCCATGTGAGTGAATTGGCCTTCAAAATATTCAAGTCCACTTTAACGTCAGTAAAAAAGAGAAATTATAGTGAAGGGTAATTATTAGGAAAAAAGGAACTGCATTGAGATAGGAAAAGCCAGTACGCCAGAAGTGCTGCAGGCGGGTTTTCCCTGCTGGTGAAGGATAACTCACAAGTGGAAGGCAAAGTGAAAACAAAATACCTGTTAAAGTCCTCTTCTGCATTTCAGCCTCCAGCAAGATCCCAGACTGGTCTTTTGAAATGACTAACACCAATAACTAATGTATTGATGTTAGTCATTTCTATTTATTAACTTGTAAAATAAAAACATTGTACCAGTTTCCTTAATAATATACTCTCTGAAATCCAGATCTAAATGCTCACTCTTCTTTTTTTGGCTCCACGACCCTCCAGCAATACCTAAATACCTGAGAAGCAGTTGCTCTTTCCATTCCAGCAAGAAAGAAAGCTAATGAGGAAAATAGTATTTGCCTTGAAGTAAGTTTTCCTTAATTTTCCATCTCATTTTAAAGAAAAAAGCAAAAAGAGTTCTATAAAAGAGGCACATATGAAAATATCTTAAGGATGCTGAATGGCTTAATTAAGAGTCACTGTTATTTTATTGATTTCAGTTGGGATATAGATCATTAGTTTTCTATTAGTTTTTTTATTATCGCCATATGGCTTTATAGTGTAGTACTATTAAACTAATGTTCTACAACATAAAAGGGAATTGGCTTATTGTGACTTTTAATGTTTCTAGAAAGATTAATTTTGGTATAATGATTATTTTACTTCTTAATAGTGCCATGACTTGAAAAGATATAGAAGCTTGATAAGTACAAGTCCATCTTGGCTATAAGCCTAGTTTTATGTTATCATGTAAAAAAGAAAATTTGCTTCAAATTCTTTGCTTTTTCATGCATTTTTTGTTGTTCAGTTGCTGTTATAAATACTATGAATGGCCATTATTGAGAGTTCAGGAATTTTTTTCTCCCTTAAATATGAAGATAGACCAAAGGTAAGATTCCTATGTTGTCAAGGAGCCAATCACTGCATTGATTTATCTTTGCCACTAGATGTCCCTGTATTGATGCACCTTCTACCTCAGAGGCTTCTTTGAAAACAAACTAACAAAATCAGAGATGTTTGCTACTCTTCAAGTCTTTTTCCTTCCTCTAAATTAGCACCTTGGGACTTCCCAGATATGAACCCCTTCTTTCCAGAGGATTAATTCCTGAGGACTGGACAGGAATGGAATTAAGCGAAATGCAAGTAAAATTAGGTTTAGGCGTTGGCCTAAATATATGCATCTATTAACTACTCAGCCTAGAAGATGTGAGAAGCTGTATAGTTTAGATTGACAGAGAATTTTAAACATGCTAAAATGAGTAGGGGCTTGAATTTGAATTACATAATCAAAATGGCAGCTAATTTAAAGTTATATTTGGTAATAAAATAGTTTGTATTTATGTTTTTTAAAATTTTAGGTTCAGTGGTACACGTGAAGGTTTGTTACATAGGTGAACTTGTGTCACAGGGGTTTGTTGTACAGATTATTTCATCACCCAGGAATTAAGCCCAGCACTCAATAGTTATCTTCTCTGCTATTCACCCGCCTCCCATCCTCAAATAGGCCCCAGTGTCTGTCATTCCCTTCTTCGTGTTCATGAGTTCTCATCATTTAGCTCCCACTTATAAGTGAGAACATGCAGCATTTGGTTTTCTGTTCCTGCGTTAGTCTGCTAAGGATAATAGCCTCCAGCTCCATCCATATTTTCTCAAAAGACACAATCTTGTTCTTTTTTATGGCTGCATAGTATTTATGTTTTGAATATGAGAATGGTGTTCTGGGAATGAATGAAAATTTCCGTAATAGACTCATACAGATAATAATTGATCTTCAAGGAAATTTGTAGTTGTTGAAATCTCTTACGCAGCTTCTTACTTCGTTACTCTTCACTGTTTTCCATACTTGATGAAGACTGACCATGTCAGCTTCCAGAAAAATGTGACAAGATAGATTTACCCAAGCTAATTTATTCATAAGTATGATTTTTAGCTCTTAGTTTACCTACAAAAGGAGATAACTGAATGTTTTGTTTCAAAATGTCTCTTGTTCAATTTTAGGTTGTATGGAGTCATAATGTTGGACTGGAATAACAATAAAATAAATATCTTTTTATACTCTGTTTTGAAATTATTGGACTCAATATGTTTTTAGTAGTAAAATACAATGCTAATATAAATAATAATCCATTTAAAATCTGAATTGATTAAAAACTTTTGGGACAATAATTATTTATTATAATAGATCATTTAAAAAAATTAGACCCTGTATTTACAATAGGCATTCATTTATTAATTGGATATATTTTATCTGATTTTGTGGTTAAATAATCTTTTATAATATTGATTTAGTCTTTCATGACATGTTACTTATTATACCTCAACCTAGGGACATAAAAAAATAAATTAATGTCAAATGACCACAATTAGTGTAACTTTAAAATCTAAAAATAAAAGTAATCTATGTTTCAGAGGTAGCTTTTGTGCAAACTTTCTTCTCAGTGTTGAAGAAAAAGACACAGTGCATACCCAGTCTTCTGTTTGCCTTAATACAAAGTGATCTTTGAGAAATGGCAAGCTTGGAGAATGGGAGTGATTGCAGGAGACTCACAAAGACAATGATCCATACTGTCTCTTAAAAATAGAAAGAAAATTCTACAATCTAAAGGCTGAGGAATTTGATATCCTGGACACAACTCTTGAAAATACTATTTAATGAAGTTTGTGAGTCCTTTAAAGAAGGAGAAAGTGATCATTGGATGTGGAATAAAGAAGTCCAGTTACAAGTGTTGGAGAGGATGTGGAGAAATGAGAATTCCGATACACTGCTATTAGGAATGTGAGGTGGTGCAGCCAGTTTGGAAAAGTCTAGCAGTTCCTCTGATGATTAAACATAGAGTTATGTGACTCAGCAAATTTACGCCTGGTTAGATTCCCAAGAGAAATGAAAACATATGCGAACATAAAAATTTGCACTTCAATGTTTATAGCAGCATCATTCATAATAGCCTAAAGGCAGAAACACATCCATTAATGGACAAATGGATAAACAAAATGTAATATATCTATGCAGTGGGGTATTGTTTAGCCATAAAAATAAATGAAGTGTTAATACATGCTACAACATGGGTGAACCTTGAAAATATCATGCCATGTGAAAGAAGCCAGTCACAAAAGACCACATACTATGTTATTCGATTCACGTGAATGTTCAGAAGAGGCAAATCCATGTAGACAAAGTAGATTAGTGGTTGCTTAGGGCTGGGGGGATAGATAGGCCAATACAGGTGGGATAGTTCAAGGGTATAGGGTTTCCTTCTGAGGTGGTGAAATGTTCTTAATTGACTATGGTGGTTGGTGCACATACTTGTGAATATACTACAAGCCATTGAATCGAACATTTTATTTTTTTAATTTAATTTTTAGAGATGGGGTCTCACTGTGTTCCTTAGGCTGGAGTACAGTGTCGTGATCGTAGCTCATTCCAGCTTCCAAACTCCTGGGTTCAAATGATCCTCCTGCCTCAGCCTCTTGAGCAGCTGGGATTACAGGTGCATGTCGCTGAGCCTATTTATTTATTTATTTATTTATTTATTTATTTATTTATTTAGTAGAAACAGAGTCTTGCTTTGCTGCCCAGGCTGGTCTCAAACTCCTGGCTTCAAGCTATTCCATTGTTTTGGCCTCCCAAAGTGTTGGGATTACAGACATGAGCTTCTGTGTCCAGTGAATTGAACATTTTAAATGGGTGAACTGTACATTGTGTGAATTATATATCAGTAAAGCTATTTAAAGAAAAGAGAAATACTGTTACTTGATATAACACAATGAACCTTGAAAACATGAGGCTGGCTGGGAGAAGGAAGTCATAAAAGATCATGTACTGTATGACTCCATTTATAGAAAATGTCCAGAATAGGTAAATCTACACAGACAGAAAGTCGATTAGTGGTTGCCTAAAGCTAATGGAAAGGGGAGGATTGGGCAAGTGATACGTAAGGGGCATGTGGTTAATTTGGAGGGTAATAAAAATGTTCTAAAATTGCTTTAGGTGATTGTTGCACAACTGCGAATATACTAAAAGCCATTGATTGTATACTTTAAACAGGTAAATTGTATGGCATGTGAATTATATCTCAATAAAGCTGTTAAGAAAAGAATAAGCATGCATTTTTCTAGAGCACATACAGTAGAACTTGAAGAGGGTTCAGTAGTTCTAGACCTTAAAGCAGATGTGCCATCCTGAGTCATTCTCACATGTTCTACCAGAATGTGGATTCTCATCCCCCCGATATATATGGATGCTGCCTCAGCTGGTGGCTGCTCTTATTCCCTTGAGGTCCCCATGTTCCCTCTGTCCTTGAATTGGAGCCTTTCCTCTTTGGGATTCTGAAGAGGGGTAAATCACACCTTCTACTTTTGTTTTTGTTCCCTTTTCTCCACCATTCCAATGAGGAAAATGCCTATCTCTTGCAATTTACAGGCATAATTTTGAACATAATTCTTTGATAACATTTCTTTTTGATATCCTGGAGAGGATTTAGGATGCTGTAGGTTGGGAAATAATTTGGATGATATAGTAACAATTGACTGAATGATCCAGAAAGTAAGCTGGTTATTGAAAGTCTTCTGGTGTTCATGTTATCTAATACTGTATTTCTTTTTTTTTTTTTCTAAACTAGTGATGTGGCTAAGAAGGCCATCAATGGCATGTTGACCACATTTCAGAGGATGTGAAATAAGGAGGCATTATAAATATACTGACTACCAGAACCAGAATCTAAGATGATTTTGCTAGGTTGAAATGCTGGATCTAATAAGAAACCGATAGCACAGGAAAAAGGATAATATGGCTAATATTTATACATGTGCAAAACCTCATAGCTTTGGTTTATTATAATCTTAATATGAATGAACAGCTTATGAGAGAAGAAAAAAGACCAACAGAGTCTTAACCTGCCTTTATAATTCTGTTCTACACTGATTAGGTCAGAAAAGCCTGTAGTATTATCTTTGTTTCTGGTAAACATACTACATGAAGGATATTGGCTATAGGAAGAAAAGGGTCTGGAAATCATAGCATAAGAGTAAAGTTGAAGGAAGTGGGGAAGTTTGGGTCGGAAATGTGACACTTTCTCTTGATGTCCAGTCTGATGTAATCAACCTCCTCTTCTCTGTTTCCGTAGTACTTTGAGACTGTTATAATTTTGTTCAGAGAAAAATTAGGTACACTTAAGCCTTAGATTTCTGAAGGTGGGATGGTTTTCTATAGTTATTTTTTTATGCTCTCTAGGATGCTATGAAGTGCTCATATAAATCTCAATGTTATATAGATTTATTGAAGGGAAGAAGACTTAGGCTTTAAGTGTCAAATTGGAAGACAGATTGAGGGCCAACTAGTAAAAGTTACAAGGTAGTAGATGTTGTCTGAATATGAGGACAAAAGTCATTACATAAAACCTCATAAAATTGTAAGTTCTTGAGGTAGCTTGATTATTGTTAAAAAGTATTCCTCATCCACCCCTTGAGTGTAGATTATATTTTTCCATTCTCATTGGCATTAGGTTTGGCCACTTGAATTGTTCTGGCTAATGAAATGTGAGTGGAAGTTCCAGCCCATGGTATTCTTTGTCCTCTTTTCCCTCTATCAAGATGATTAGCATTGTTCCCAATAGAGGCTGCTCTGTCAGTCTACCTAGAGTAAAGATGATGTGTACATACAGGCCCATCCATGACGAACTTTTACTGTGATCAAGAAATAAATGTTGACACACAGGAGACAACCCAAGATGGCTGACTAGATACGAAGAGGTTCTCCCATTGAAAAGCACCAGATCATCAAAGTTTGAGTGCTATAGTGTAAGAAGAACCTGCTGATTCTGGTTTTGGAGATAGAGGAAGGAGACCATGAGCCCAGGAACACAGGTATCCTCTAGAAGCTGGAAAAGGCAAGGAAAGGGATTCTTTCCTCAGAAAGAAACCCAGCCCTGCTGACACCTTGATTTTAATCCACTGAGACCTATTTGGACTTCTGATCTCCAAAACTATAAAATAATAAATTCGTGTTGCTGTAAGCAAAAAAAAAAAAAAAAAAAAAAAAGAGAGAAAATAAAGAGACCAGACCATCAAGTAGATTGGCACACTCCAAACACTCCAGATAGTTCTTTGGAATGAAGGCATTGAGAATGGACTGAGTGAGGACATGGACCCCAGGTTGAAAGAGGAGGAAACTGGGAACCCTGCATGTCGTTGCCAAGCACCAAGACTCATTCCTGGCCCTGGGTGGCTCCTAGCGAAGAGGCGAGTGAAATAGTTATACAGTGGCCTACTCTTGCCACAGACCTCCAGGGTCCTAGATGTAGGAGACCCCATGACACCCATGGACATCTGAGCTGGCAGGGAGAGCTGCCTAGAGAGTTGGTAGGGACTGATCTCCAGCCTTTGTGGAGCCCAGAAGGTTTGGTGCAAAAAGAGCTGCAGTGGTGCAAAGCCATGGGTGTCCATCCCCCAAGGATAACCATACTCCCCTAGGTGGCTTTATCCTTTGTTAGTTGGCAGACCTGGACAGAACAGGAAGTCTTGCCTGGGGGATAGAGCTAGTCTGATCTGAGTGTGCCTCTGTGTGCTGGCCTCTCCCAGGCTCCCTGCATGGGCAGCATCAGCTTGCCAGTGACATCCTCTTTCACTGACTCCCCACACCCATCAGAGTACTTTTGCAGATGAACCCCTGCCAGTGCACACTCACCTACAGCCTCCTCCCCACTGGCACACACCCACTCGCAGCCTCTCCCCACAAAAAACATTATGCAAGACCTTATAATGTTGTAAGCTCTTGCCTGTAGCCTCCTTGGGCTGCCTTGCTGGTATGCATGTATACATGGACCTCCCCACCACCTTACTGGTGCACACATATGCTAGGACCTTTGCTGCCCTGCCAGAATGTTTTTCTCCAGCAGCCCCTGTTGGAGTATTCTTGCCAGTGAACTAGGAACATCTCACTCCCTCCAGTGCAGCAGATGCTTAACCTCAAGCGGCAGAGAACAAAGCCCCAGGCCTTGTCCTAGCTCCCCAGGATTAGAGCATGCAGCCTAGGATGCTAAGTGAGAACATGCAAGCATCCAGAAAGGAAGCTATTGACTAAACTCAACTTGTACCACAGTCAAACCCTTATAAGCATCAAAGAATATAAAAGCAAAAAGCCCCACTCAAAAGACAGTAACTTCAAAGATTGAAAAAACATCTGCCTACACAGATGAGAAAGAATCAGTGTAGAAACTCTGGCAACTCTAAAAGCCAGAATGTCTACTTATTTCTGACTGACTGCACTAGCTCCCCAGCAATGGTACTTAACCAGACTGAAAGGGCTGAAATGACAGAATTCAGAATCTGGATGGCAGAAAGCTCATTGAGATACAGAAGGTTGAAACCCAATCCAAGGAACACAGTTCAACAGTCCAAGAGTTGAAAGACAACACAGTCATTTTAAGAACCAAACAGAACTTCTGGAAATAAAAAAATTTACTACAAGTATTTAAGAATTTAATTACTTTTAATGCAATTAAAAGCATTAATAACAAAATAGACCGAGCTGAGGACAGAATTTCAGAGCTCTAAGACCTTTCCTTTGAATCAATGCAGACAGACAAAAATAAAAGAAGAAAAAAGGAACGAAGCCTCTGAGAAATACGGGATTACATAAAGAGACCAAACTCTTGACTCATTGGAATTCCTGAAAAAGACGAAGACAGAGCAAGCCACCTGGAAAACATACTTAAGGATATTGTCCACTAAAATGTTCCCAGCCTCACTAGAGAGGTCAACATGCAAATTCAGGGAATCCAGAGAACCTCCATAAGATATTATACAAGATGACCCTCCCCAAGAGACATATTCGTCAGATTCTTCAAAGACAATGAAAAATAAAAAATATTAAAGGCAGCTAGAAGAAAGGAGCAGGCCACAAAGCCATCAGGCTAATAGGAGATCTTTCAGCAGAAACCTTACAAGCCAGAAAAGACGAGGGGCCTACATTCAGCATCCATAAAGAAAAGAAATCCCAATCAAGAATTTCATATCCAGCCGAAGTAAATTTCATAAGTGAAGGAGAAATAAAATCCTTTTCAGACAAGCAAATGCTAAGGGAATATGTTACCACCAGACCTGCCTTATAAAAGGTCCTTAAGGGAGTGCTTAACATGAAAACAAAAGACTAATTGCTGTGATTACAAAAGCACACTTAAGTACATAGCCCACTGGCATTATAAAGCAACTATAAAAGCAAATCTACATAATAACCAGATAACACGATGACAGGATCAAATTTGCACATATCAATGTTAACCTTAAATGTAAATGGGCTAAATACCTCACTTAAAAAACACAGAATGACAGGTTGAATAAAAAAAGCACGGACCCAACTCTGTGCTGTCTTCAAGAGGCTATCCGACATGCAATGACACCCATAGGCTCAAAGTAAAGGTATGGAGAAAGACGTATCAAGCAAATGGAAGAAAGAGCAGGGGTTGTTACTCTTATTTCGGATGTAACAGACAATGATAATAAAGACAAAGAAGGGCACTATGTGATGATGAAGGGTTCAATTCAACAAGAAGACTTAACTATCCTAAATATATATGCATCCAACACTGAAGAACCCAGATTCATAAAATAAGTTCTTAGAGACTGCAAAAAGATTTAGATAACTATACAGTAATAGTGGGAGATTTCAACACCCCACTGGCAGTGCAAGGCAGATCATTGAAGCAGAAAACTAAAAAAGATATTCAAGACCTAAACTCAACACTTTGACCAAATGGACCAAACAGACATCTACAGAACACTTCACCTGTATTAATTCTTTCTCATGCTGCCATGAAGAAATAGCTGAGACAGGGTAATTTATAAAGAAAAGAGGCTTAATTGACTGACAGTTTCATATGGCTGGGTAGGCCTCTGGAAGCTTACGATCATGGTGGAAGGCACCTCTTTACATGGTAGCAGGGGAGAGAATGAGTGCTGAGTGAAGAAGGAAGTCCCTTCTAAAAACATCAAATCTCATGAGAACTCACTCACTATTATAAGAACAGCATGGGGAAAACTGACCCCATGATTCAATTATCTCCATTTGGTCCCACCCTTGACACATGGGGATTATTACAATTCAAGGTGTGATTTGGCTGGCGACACAGAGTCAAACCATATCACCACCTAACAACAGAATATATATTCTTCTAATCTGCACATAACACATACTCTAAGATTGACCACACATTTGGCCATACAACAATCCTCAGCAAATTCCAAAAAATCGAAATCATACCAACCACACTGTCATGTCACAGCACAATAAAAATATAAATTAATACCAAGAAGATCTCTCAAAGCCATACAATTACACGAAAATTAAACAATCTGTTTCTGAATGACTTTTGGGTGAAGAATGAAATTAAGGCCGACTGCAAGAAATTATTCAAAACTAATGAAAACAAAGATACAACATACCAGAATCTCTGGACACAGCTGAAACAGCGTTAAGAGGAAAGTTTATAGCACTAAATGCCCACATCAAGAAGTTTCAGAGATCTCAAGTTAACAATCTAATATCACACTTAGAGGAACTAGAAAAGCAAGAACAAACCAACCCCAAAGCTAGCAGAAGAAGAGAAATCACTAAAATCAGAGCTGAACTGAATGAAGTCGAGATGTAAAAAAAACATACAAAAGATCAATGAAACCAAGTTTTTTTTTTGAAGAATAAATAAGATTGATTGATTGCCAGCTAGACTAATAAAGAAAAAGAATATCTAAATAACACAATCAGAAATGACAAAGGTGGTATTACTATGACCCGTCAGAAATACAAAAAATCCTCAGAGATATTTATGAACACTTCTATGCATACAAACTACAAAACCTAGAAAAAAATGAACAAATTCTTGGAAACACACAACCTTGGAAGATTGAACTAGGAAGAAAATGACTCCCTGAATAGGCTAATAAGAATTATAAAATTGAATCAGTAATAAAAAAAATCCTGCCAACCAGAAAAAGCCCTTGAACAGATGGATTCACAGCCAAATTCTATCAGTTGTATAAAGAAGAGCTGGTATCAATCATACTGAAATCATCCCCCCCAAAAAAATGGAGGAAGAGAGACTCCTCCTTAACTGATTTTATGAGGACAGCATCATCCTGACATCAAAACCTGGCAGAGACACAACAAAAAAAGAAAACTTCAGGCCAATATCCTTCATGAACATAGATGCAAACATCCTCAGCAAAATACGAGCAAATCCAATCCCCCAGCACATCAAAAAACTAACCCATCACAATAAAGTTGGAGTAATCCCTGGGGCTCAAGGTTGGTTTGACCGATACAAATCAATAAATGTGATACACCACATAAACAGAACTAAAAGCAAAAACCACATGATTATCTCAATAAATGCAGAAAAGGCTTCCTATAAAATTCACCATCCTTTCATGTTAAAAACTCTCAACAAATTAGGCATCATAGGTGCATACCTCAAAGTATTAAGAGCCATCTATTGCAAACCCACAGCCAACATCATACTGAACAAGCAAAATCTGGAAGCATTCCCCCTGAGAACTAGAATAAGACAAGGATGCCCACTTTCACCACTTCTATTAAATATAGTACTAGAAGTCCTAGCCAGAGCAGTCAGGAAAGAGAAAGAAATAGAAGGCATCCAAATAGGAAGAGATGAAGTCAAATGATCTCTCTTTGCAGACAGTATGATTCTCTACCTAGAAAACTACATAGTTTCTATCCAAAGGCTTCTAGAACTGATAAATAACTTCAATCAAGTTTTAGGATACAAAATCAATATAGAAAAATCAGTAGCATTCCATAAACCAATAATGTCCAAGTTGTGAGAGCCAAATAAAAAATGCAATCCCACTTACAATAGCCACACAAAAATAACACACACAGGAATACAGCTAACTAGGGAGGTGAAAGGTCTCTCTACACAAGAATTAAAAAGCATTGCTGAGAGAAATCAGAGATGACACAAACAAGTGGAAAAACATTCCATGCTCACGGTATAGAATCAATATTATTAAAATGGCCATATTGCCCAAAGCAATCTATAGACTCAGTGGCATTCTTATCAAACTACCAATGTTATTTTTTTTCACAACATTAGAAAAAACTATTCTAAACCTCATATGGAACCCAAAAAGAGCCCAAACTGCCAAAGTGATATTAAGCAAAAAGAACAAAGCCATAGACATCACATTGCCTGACATTAAACTATACAACGAAGCTACATTGTATACTACGTGATACTATGTATAGCATGGCACTGGTACAAAAACAGACACATAAACCAATGGAACAGGTTAGAGAACTAGAAATGAAGCCGCAAACCTGCAGCCATGCAATCTTTGACAAAGTCTACAAAAATAAAACAATGGGGAAATTACACTCTATTGAATAAACGGTGCTGGGGAAAATGCTAACCATATGCAGATGACTGACTCAGGACCCCTTCCTTTTACCATATACAAAAAATAACTCAAAATGGATTGAAGACTTAAATGTATCACCTAAAACTATAAAAACTCTAGAAGAAAACCTAGGAAATACTGTTCTGGACATAGGCTTCGGTAAAGATTTCATGACTCCAAAATCAGTTTCAAGTCTCCAAAATCAGCTGCAACAAAAATAAAAATTGACAAGTGGGATTCATTTAAACTAAAGAGCTCCTGCACAGCAAACAAAATAGAGCAGAGTAAACAGACAACCTACAGATGGGGAGAAAATGTTTGCAAACTATGCATCAGAAAAAAGTCCAACATCCAGAATCTATAAGGAACTTAATAAGCAACAAACAAATAATCCCATTAAAAAATGGGCAAAGGGCATGAATAGACACTTCTCAAAAGAAGACAGATATGTGGACAACAAGCATATGAAAAAAATGCTCAATATTACTAATTAGAGAAATGCAAATCAAAACCACATTGAGATACTATCTTACACCAGTCAGAATGGCTATTATTAAAAAGTCAGAAAATAATAGATGTTGGTGAAGTTACCAAGAAAAGGGGATGCTTATACACTGCTGATGGGAATGTAAATTAGCACAGCCACTGTGGAAAGCAGTTTGGAGATTTCTCAAAGAGCTAAAAACAAATACCATTTCACCCAGCAATCCCATTACTGGGTATATACCCAAAGGAATATAAATCATTCTACCATAAAGACACATGCATGCATATGTTCATCACAGCAGTATTCACAATGGCAAAGACATAGAATCAATCTAGCTGCCCATGAATGCTGAACTAAATGGAGAAACTGTGATACATATACATCATAGAATACCACTCACCCACAAAGTGTATGAAATTATGTCCTTTGCAGCAACATGTATGCAGCTGGAGGCCATTATCCTAAGCAAATGGATGTGGGAACAGCAAACCAAATACCATATGTTTTCACTTGTAAGTGGGAGCTATACATTGAATACACGTGGACACAAAGAGGGGCATAATAGACACCAGGGCCTACTTGAGGGTGGAGGATGAGAGGGGAGAGGATTGAAAAACTACTTATCAGGTATTATGTTACTATTTGGATGATGAAATCATTTGTATACCAAACCCCATCAACATACAGTATACGCATCCATGTAACAAACCAGCACATGTACCCCTTGAACCTAAAATAAAAGTTGAAAAAGAAAAAAAAACAGAGCTAAATATTATTGTAAGCTACTAAATTTTTGCTTGTTTTCCTCTCATAGCTTCACCCAGTCTATACTAACTGATATTATTCCTCTGAAGACAAAGGGGGAAATTATAATTAGTGTTCCTGTAGAGGAAGTTGATATTTAGGATAGTAGTTTTGATTAGGTCTCTTCAAATTGTAAGCATCCATGAGAACCATTCATAATCTCTTTGAGTTCTTTTCTCTGGAGGAACTGCATCATCCACCAATGGTTCTCTACATTCAACTAAACAGTCAGGCTCACAAAACTACCATAGCCACATCTGACACCAGTCCACCTGGAGGAAGCCTTAACTTGTTGGCAGGGCAGTATTAGGTGCTCCCTGTCATTAAGACTCTTTTTAACAGTTAACACAGCTAATTTAGCCTCTGGAGTTACTTTCTGTCCAAATGATAGCTCAAGTGAAAGAAGATGAAATCTACATGGGGGTGGGTGTGGGTGTGGAATCTGATTTAAACACCTTATATTCCACAGGAGTTAAAGTCCCTTGGGACAATTCCATAGGCATAGGCATTAGTTGAAGTTATACATTCATCTTTACAACTAGTTAGGCAACTTTAAACAAATTTTACCTCTCTAGGCCTTTGTTTTCTGTGTGTAGAAAATGGGGAGGTGAAATCAAATGAGTTTTAAGAGAATTTCTGACTCTGATATCTTCAGATTCTGGACTAAGGCCTTTTAATGAAGACAGACACGCAACATATTAGATTGAAAATAAAACTTGGTCAAAGGCTTATAGTTATGGTAAAATTAAATTTTAATTTGTAAATATACAAAAATCTGGAGGATAATTTTGTTGTATTCAGTTTTTAAGTTCTGTAACGGTAAAGGTCTATTAAATATAAGCCAGGTACCAGCTTTTATATTTAGGAATCCTGTTTTAATCTACATCTGCTTATGGGAGTTAATTGACAGCATATTTCTGGTGTTTGATATTTTTCCCTTCTTTTATAATCACTGAGATACAAATTTTATATTGTAGGCTTTAAACAAAGGAAGAAAGTTACATTTTGATTATTTTAAATGACTTTTCATTTATGGATCCTGCTTTTTTTGATATGATACAGTGCTCCAAGAATCACTGTGACAAATGCAAGCAATATCAGAGCCCAGGAAAGACACTTTCTTGGATGAACTTTTTCATTATGCTTCATTGAGGTTGCATATTTAAATTATAGCAATGCACTGAAGCAAAGAACAGATGGATGTGCTCTGGGTCTGAGCAGTAACCCGGATACCTGGTCTACAGGTGTTTTTCCTCATTGCTATATACATGTACAGTGTCCTAGTATTCAGGTAGATGACATGAAGCCATGAGGATGTTTTCCCCATTTCATACATTGAAATAGGTAATGATGTTTTAAAACCATTAAAATTATATTCCATGGATAGCTACTTCACCAGGGCAGATATTCTTCTGTAATTGTATATTCTGCTGGTGGGTCTGGAGGTCCTAATCCCACCAAAGGCTACCAGAGTTGGATATGATGCAGCTCTTTTGTTCACCTCTCTTAAATCTTGTTATGATAAGATTAGTGATATTCCCAGTATACTGAACACATATAAATTGAACCATGTAGTCAGAAAGTAACTTCTTCAAAATTTCATTGTTCTTTAACATTTATTCAGTGAAACTCATTATTTTCTTGTCCTGAAAATGTGTGCGGTCAAATGAATTTTCTAGACAATCTTAAGTAATTCAGAGTCGATATCCAAAAAGAAAAACAGTCCATTCTACATAAGAGCCATCAATCTTCGTTAAAAGATAAAAGTTGATTTAAAATGGAAGATCCTCTTCCTCCTGCAATCCAAACCTACTATATAGTCTGAGAACCCTGTGTTCCCAGAAAGAGAGGCATTCATTGGCTATGGGATGGACTTTCACTCTCATGCCCACCTAGCCTTCAATTCTTTTTCTCTTCACTTGCTACCTTATTTCTGCACTCTCCCATGTTGGTGGTTGGGGAGGAAGGAGAGGACAGAGGCAGGAAATTTTACTTGTCTGGTACTATGAAGGTGATGGGGCCATACTTTGGACATAGCACACATTAAAGCTGATTCTTTCCTGCATGGGCACATGTGGTTCTTCAGAGATGAGCCCTGCATTGCAATTCCTCTGACACGGGCAAGTGCAATTTGTATTTAGTCTAGTTGTTTACTTCTTACATTGCTCCAAGGAATGAAAACCTTTGTTTCTTTCTGTTGATGCTTGCTCATTTTTCTTGTAGGTTCTTTTAGCATCTAAAATTCCCCATACAGTTATCTCTCCCACATGAGACCACATTTGGTCCAAGAGAAACACTCATACTCAGCACTAATACATTGGCACTGATAATTTCCAGAAAACAGCTCCTTTCCTGCATCAGCTACTTCAGTCAGGTTCTTGCCACTATGTTCCCAGCAGCTGAGGATGTTGCCTCCTTTTACAGTTACTTTTTCCTGGCTTTAGGTGAAGGGTAGGGCAATTCTCTGAAAAGCCTTTCAAAAAAATCCCTTTCTGGGTTTCTGTGGTGCTGGCAATGTTCTGTTTCTTGACCCAAGTGCCAGCTATATTGGTGTGTATTTAGTGATAATTTATTATGATTTACATTTATATTTTATAACTTTTCTCTATGTTAGACCCCAATAATACTCATTCAGAAAAAAATTAGTCAAAATAATATCATCTGGTACTAAAAGCAATGCAACAAATCCTAATCTCCAACTCACAACCTTCATACACTTTTTATGAAGTGTCTTCTCTCTGGTTCTTACTTTTTTTTGAATAATTTTGCATCTTGTTGTAGCTTCTCACTTTAGAAAGTGCCTCAGTTGAAATTTTTGTTTTATCATGTACATTCATTTTAACTACAATCTAGTGAATAATAATGTCCAATACCATAATAAGCCTTTTACTTACATTATCTCAAGAAATCTTCCTACAAACTCAAATGAGGAAACCAAGTCTCTAGGGATGGAGTAACTTGCCTAACGTTGCAGGACAAATACATGGCTATGCCAAAATTTAGACCCAAAATTCTTTGACTTCATAGCCCATGCTTTTTCCATATAGACAATTCTCAGTTTCAGAACAAGGATTCTCATAAGTGCAACTTGGAGGCCACTGCAAAATATGTAACAACATTGCAATTGCTGACCATGTCAGATTTCCAAGTCTCTCCCATTTGCTGAAATCGGAGTGAAATATTTGTATGGAGATCTCAAGTCTGGTGACCAAAGCTTGTTTGAAGCCTAAGGGATTCTATTGTAAGCTTATGGCTCTTGAGATGTGCAAAACTGTACCTGTCCTAGACTAAACACAGAATAAAAGGTGGAAAAAGGAGAAGGGATTGTTCTTAAAAATTTACTCAGCCACTGAGGTTGGTTGATAACTTCATTCTACAAAACAAATTATTAGTGGTCTAAGGACTAAGACAATTTACTTGGAAACTTCAGAAGAGTAAATAATTTAGCTCTCTGTCATGGAGTTGGGAAACAGTTGCCCATTAGGCTAATTTGGGGAAAAAAAACTTGTGTACCAGATGAAGCAGATATATGGTCTTTACCTGTGTAGCTCAAGCTGCAGAGAAAATGTTTATTCAGCAGATATTGAATGAATATATCTACAGCAATTAAGCGAGGTCTAAGAATTACTTTGCAGAGAGATTTTTTTGGTGATAGAACACTGTGGGACCTCATGGTACTGAGGCCCATGAATTGACTGATTCTACTCCTTGTTGATAAAATAAAACTGCTGATAAATCTAATAATAGTGTCTATGTATTGTAAGCAGAGATACATGTATTACCTTGCTTCAATTTCTTGGTAAACGTAATCCATTGAAATTAAAATGTATCCCAAAAGTTTTTTATTTTTTTAAATATGATTTCCAAATTTCCTCATTGTAAACATAATAAAATTCACTATAGATAATTGGAAAATTAAAAGATACAATAATTTTAACTTGGTCATTCTAAGGTGATAATTACTAACCTTTTAATGTTAATTCTTAGTTACAGCTGAACTCAGGGTTTATAAACAATTTTATTGTCTCTTTTTTCCTTCACTTAACTGCATAAGANGCTTCAATTTCTTGGTAAACGTAATCCATTGAAATTAAAATGTATCCCAAAAGTTTTTTATTTTTTTAAATATGATTTCCAAATTTCCTCATTGTAAACATAATAAAAATTCACTATAGATAATTGGAAAAATTAAAAGATACAATAATTTTAACTTGGTCATTCTAAGGTGATAATTACTAACCTTTTTAATGTTAATTCTTAGTTACAGCTGAACTCAGGGTTTATAAACAATTTTATTGTCTCTTTTTTCCTTCACTTAACTGCATAAGATAAGCCATTTTGTTCTAAAATTAAATATATATTTAAACTAATAATTCTTTAATTTTATAAACTATCCAATCAGTGTTCAGATTTTCTAAATCATTTCATAGGTATTTTCTTTGTCTTGTTTTCAACTTTTATTTTAGGTTTGGGGCATAAGAGCAGGTTTGTTATATAGGTAAACTAGATGTCATGGGGGTTTGGAGTACAAATTATTGTGTCACTCAGGTAATAAGTATAATATCTGATAGGTATGTTTTCTGATCCTCTCCCTCCTCCCACCCTCCACCTTCAAGTAGGCCCCAGTGTCAGTTGTTCTTCTCTTAGTGTCCAAGTGTTCTCATTGTTTAGCTCCCACTTACAAGTGAGAACATGTATTTGGTTTTATGTTCTGCATTAGTTTGTTTAGGGTAATGACCTCCAGCTCCATCCATGTTGCTGCAACAGACATGACTTTATTCTTTTCTATGGCTGCATAGTATCCTACAGTGTATGTGTACCACATTTTCTCTTTTTAATTTTATTTTTCCATAAGTTATTGGGGTACAAGTGGTATTGGTTATGTAAGTTCTTCTAGTGGTGATTTGTGAGATTATGGTACACCCATCACCCAAGCAGTATACACTTTATCATATGGGTAGTCTTTTATCCTTCGTCCCCCTCCCACTCTCCCCACCAAGTCTCCAAAGTCCATTGTATCATTCTTATGCCTTTGCATCATCATAGCTTAGCTCCCACATATCAGCGAGAATATACGATGTTTGATTTTTCCATTCCTGAGTTACATCACTTAGAATAATAGTCTCGAATCTCATCCAGGTCACTACAAATGCTGTTAATTTATTCCTTTTAATGGCTGTGTAGCATTCCATCCTATAAATACCACAGTTTCTTTGTCTACTTGTTGATTGATGGGCATTTGGGTTGGTTCCACGATTTTGCAATTGTGAATTGTGTTGCTATAAACATGCATGTGCAAGTGTCTCTTTGAATAATGACTTCTTTTCCTTTGGGTAGATACCCAGTAGTGGGATTGCTGGATCAAATGGTAGTTCTACTTTTAGTTTTAAAAGAATCTCCACAGTTTTCCATTGTGGCTGTACTAGTTTACATTCCCACCAGCAGTGTAGAAGTGTTCCCTGATCATCGCATCCATGCCAACATCTACTGTTTTCTGAATTTTTGATTATGGCCATTCTTACAGGAGGAAGGTGGTATTGCATTGTGGGTTTTGATTTGCATTTCCCTGATCATTCGTAATGTTGAGCATTTTTATGTATGTTTGTTGGCCATTTGTGTATCTTCTTTTGAGAATTGTCTGTTCATGTCCTTAACCCTTGGTTTTGGGTTCTTGGTCATGAAATCCTTGCCTAAGCCAATGTCTAGAAGGGTTTTTCCAATGTTATCTTCTATAATGTTTATAGTTTCAGGTCTTAAGTTTAAGTCCTTAGCAAAATGCACCAGATTCGTGCCCTGCCCGGAGTTCTGGCTAGGAGGTTCTGGCTGGATTCCACTTGTTACAGAGCTCAGCTGGAGACTTCCTTCTCCCTGTGGCCTTTTCCCCGCTCCTCTGGCCGCCCTCCTGAAGGATTCCTGTGGTGCCAGGCAGGAATGGGCTGCTTGGGGACCCAGCGAGCTCCCAGGGCCTTTCCCGCTGCTTCCTCTACCTCTGTGTTTCACTGGGTTCTCGAGATTGACTCAGTTCCAGGTAAGGTTAGACTCATTGTATCTAGTTGTCTCCCGGGTCCTGCAGGAGCAATCCGCTTCCTTCAGAGGGTCTGTGGGTCCTCTTTGGATTCCTAGTTTGTTCTTGCCATTGATAATGGAACTAAAATTCATGATGCGAGCCTCCGCACCCTGCCCTGTCCGTTGGAGTCACAGCTGCAATCTAGTCCTGCCCGCCGTCCAACATGATGATTCCTCTCCCCATTTTTTTTTTTTTTTTTTTTTTTTGAGACGGAGTCTCGCTCTGTCGCCCACGCGGAGTGCAATGGCACGATCTCGGCTCACTGCAACCTCTGCCTCCCGGGTTCCAGCGATTCTCCTGCCTCAGCCTCCCGAGTAGCTGGGACTATAGGCGTGTGCCACCACGCCCAGGTAATTTTTGGTATTATTATGGTTTTTTGTTTTAGTAGAGATGGGGTTTCCCGGCGTTAGCCAGGATGGTCTTGATCTCCTGACCTCGTGATCCGCCCACCTCAGCCTCCCACAGTGTTGGGATTACAGGCGTGAGCCACAGCGCCTGGCCCTGCTCCCTATTCTTTATACGTCTGGTAAAATTTGGCTCAGAATCCATCTGGTCTTGAGCTATTTTTATTGGTAGGCTTTTTGTTACTGATTGAATTTTGGAACTCGTTATTTGTTTGTTCAGGGATTCAATTTCTTCCTGGTTCAGTCTTGGGGAGGTTGTTATGTGTCTAGGAATTATCAGTTTCTTCTAGATTTTCTAGTTTGTGTGCATAGTCATGTTCATAGTAGTCTCTGAGGCTTTGTTTTTATATTTCTGTTGTGTCAGTGGTAACATCCCCTTTGTCATTTCTGATTGTGCCAAATTGCATCTTTTCTCCTTTTCTTTTAGTTGTCTAGCTAGCTCTATTAATCTTATTCATTTTTTCAAAGAACCAATTTCTGGATTCATTAATCTTTGTCTTTTGTGTGTATGTCTCAGTTTTTTTCAGTTCAGCTCTGATTTTGGTTATTTCTTGTCTTCTGCTAGTGTTAGGGTTGGTTTGCTCTAGCTTTAGTTTTTCTAGTTGTGATATTCGACTGTTAATTTGAGATCTAAGTTTTTGATGTTGGCATTCAGTGCTGTAAACTCTCCTCCTAACATTGCCTTAGGTGTGTTCCAGAGATTCTGGTATGTTGTATTTTTGTTCCCATTAGTTTCATCGAATTTCTTGATTTTTGCCTTAATTTCATTATTTACTGAAAAGTCATTCAGAAGCAGATTGTTTAACATCCATGTAATTGTATGGCTTTGAGTGATTTCCTTAGCATTGATTTCTATTTTTATTGCCCTGTGGTCTGAGATCGTGGCTGGTATACTGTTGGATTTTTTGAATTTGCTGAGTATTGTTTTATGTTTGATTGTGTGGTCAGTTTTAGAATATGTGCCATGTGTAGATGAGATGAATATATATTCTGTTGTTGTGTGGGGAGTTCTGTAGATGTTATTAGGCTCATTTGGTCAAATGTTAAATTCAGGTCCTGACTATCTTTGTTAATATTCTGCCTCATTGTTTTGTCTAATATTATCAGTCGGGGGTTAAAGTCTCCCACTATTATTGTGTGGGAATATAAGTCTCTTTGTAGTTATCTAAGAACTTGCTGTATTAATCTGGGTGCTCCTGTGTTGGGTACATATATACTTAGAATAGTTATGTCTTCTTGTTGAATTGAACCCTTTACCATTATGTAATGTCTTTCTTTATCTTTTTTGATCTTCGTTGACTTACAGTCCATTTTGTCTGACATTAGGATCACAACCCCTGCTTTTTTCTGTTTTCCATTTGCTTAGATTTTTCTCCATGCCTTTATTTTGAGCCTATGCATGTCATTGCATGTGAGATGGGTCTTTTGAAGATAGCATACCATTGGGTGTTGCTTCTTGATCTAGCTTGACACTCTGTGCCTTTTAATTGGAGGTATTTAGCCCATTTACATTCAAGATTAGCATTAATATTTATGGATTTGATTCCGTTATCATGTTAATAGCTGGTTATTATGCTGGCATGTTTGTGTAGTTGCTTTATAGTGTCACTGGTCTATGTACTTCAGTGTGTCTATGTAGTGACTGGTAATGGTCTTTGCATATTTAGCGCTCCTTTCTGAACCTCTTTTAAGACAGGTCTGGTAGTAATAAATTCTCTCAGCATTTGCTTGTCTGAAAAGGACCTTATTTCTCCTTCACTTAGTTTGGCTGGATATGAAATTCTTGTTGGAAATTCTTTTTTTAAGAATGTTGAATATAGGCCCCCAGTCTCTTCTGGCTTGTAGGGTTTCTGCTGAAAAGTGTGCTGTTAGCTTGATGGGGTTCCCTTTGTAGGTGACCTGCCCTTTCTCTCTAGCTGCCCTTAATTGTTTTTCTTTGATGTCAACCTCAGAGAATCTGATGATTATGTGTTTGGGAGATGATCTTCTTGCATAGTGTTTTGCAGAGGTTCTCTGTATTTCTTGAATTTGAATGTAGTTCTCTCTAGTGAGGTTGGGGAAGTTTTCATGGACGATATCCTGAAATATGTTTCCAAGTTGCTTGCTTTCTTCCTGTCTCTTTCAGGGATGCCAATGAGTCATAGGTTTGGTTTCTTTACATAATCACACATTTCTTGGAAGGATTTTTTGTTCTTTTTAATTCTTTTTTCTTTATTTTTGTTTGCCTGGGTTATTTTAGATAGCTAGTCTTTGAGCTCTGAGATTCTTTCCTCAGCTTGGTCTATTCTGCTGTTAACATGCACAATTGCATTATACAATTCTTTTTTTTTTTTTTCTTTTCGGATCAGTCCCCCAACATTACGCAATTCTTGTAGTGTGTTTTTCAGCTCTATCAGATTACTTTGGTCCTTTTTTATAATGGCTATTTCATCTATCAGCTCCTGTATTATGTGATTCTTAGATTCCTTGGATTGCATTTCAATGTCCTCCTGAATCTCGATGATCTTTGTTCCTATCCATATTCTGAATCCTATTTCTATCATTTCAACCACTTCAGCCTGGTTAAGATAGTGTGGTCATTTGGAGGAAAGAAGGCACTCTGACTTTTTTAGTTGCCAGAGTTCTTGTGCTGGTTATTTCTCATCTGTGTGAGCGAGCTGATGTTCTTTTAACTGTGGTGGTAATTGAGTACAGTCAGTTGACTTCCTTTCTGGATGTTTTCAGAGGACCAAAGCTTTGTTCAGGGTGTTTATTTGTAGCTGAATTCTTGTTTTTGGTTTCAGAGGGTGAGTATATTAGCAAAGTCTTTTTTGGTATTGATGCTTGTGCTGTGATCCAGTAGGTGGCACATAAGTGTAATGGCCTGTAGGTAGGCTCTTGCTCAGTTAACATAGCTCCCCTGTATTTCTTCCCAGTTGCAGCTGTACTCCCTCTCAGTGCTCTGAAAGTGTGGGTTTATCTCCCACTTGAGTACTGGCTGCAGATCTCAACTTGGCACTCCTGGGCTGCACGCCACAGCTCTAGGGTGATCTCTGGCTTTATGTTACTTTCCCAGCTTGGAGGCAGCAGGGGAAGGGACTTTAGCAGTGGTTGTGGCAGAGGGTCTTTGACCTGTCTCTTGGGGCTCCAGCCGAGAAACATGAAGAGCTGCTGTCAATCAGTTTAATTAGCCTGGGATGGGGCAGCTGAACGGTGGGTCCACACTAATGAGGCCCCACCTGGTGATGAGCAGGGGCCTTGGGTGGGACCTGGGGGAGACAGACTGGCCTCGTCTCCTTAAGGCAACTGCCGCTTGCTGGAAGAGTGATTAAAGCAGTCAGGGTCTTTGCTTCTTTCCTGGTCTGAAGGTAGCAAGGGCAGTACCACTGCAGTGGCAGTGGCAAGGGGGTTTTTGGTTGCTTCTCCCTCAGAGAAATGCGAAGCTGCTGCTCCTAGGAGCGTTCAGCCAGGGGGTGGGGCAGCTTCTCTGCTAGCCTGAGCCGGGCTCTGCTTGTTAAAGAGCAGGAGGTTAGTCCACGGCTCACAGGGATGAGAGCCTGGGCTTCTCTCTGCTTGGCGTGCTGGAAGCTCAGGTGAAGCCCTTCGATTCTTTGTTCTCCAGACTGAGGGCAGCAGAGGCAGAATCATTGCTGTGGCAGTGGCAGGGGGGCTTCTGGGAGCCCCTCACTAGGGAAAAACAGTCCCCACCAGTGGATATGCTGAACCATGGGTGAGGCAGCTGTTCTGCAGTCCCAAGCCAGGGGCCCTGTGTGGTGAAGAGTTGTGGGGGTAGTGGGGAGGGAGGGCGTCACAAGGAAGAGAGACTGGATTCCTTTTTGTCTGGTGGCTGCAGTATGTTGCAGTTGCCAGCGTAGCTATTGTGCCCTCTGTTCCTTCCCCAACCTGTGGAAGGTTAGGGAGATATTAACTGTAGCTTCAGAGGCAGAGGGGTTGTGGGTTGTTTCTGGGATTACTTCCCACCTCTGACTAAAGTGTTCAGGAAGGGGCAGGGTAGTTTTGCTAGAGTCCCAGGTTGGGTGGCCCTGCCCAGTGATGAGAAGCCAAGACAGAAGCCCAGGTGGAGAACAGTCCAGTCACTCTTCCGTGGGAGGGCTGCACTGTTCTGGGGTAACCATGTCACTCCCTAATCACCATGTACTCTCCAGAGCAGCAGGATCTGGGAGACAGCAAAAATGGTGGCCAGCCTCTCCCTCTGCAAGCTTCCGTCCCAGGGAAGTGTAGATCTGCTACTAGCCTGAGAGCCCTGGTCGCGGGGGGTGCAGGGTGCCTGGAGTCCCAGATAGATGGGTCCCACTCAATGAGGAGAAGTGGGATCAGGGACCCATGTAAAAAACAGTCTGGCCACTTTACCTTGGGTCAGTTGCGCTGTGTGGGGGATCCAAGCCTCCCTAATCACCACTTGCTCTCCAGAGCCTGAAAGTTATAGCAGCAGAGACTGCAAGGCAGCAAAAACTGGTGGCCGGACTCTCCCTCTGCACAGTCCATCCTAGGGAAGTGCAGAGTTGCTACCAGCCTGAGAGTCTTTGTTGGGGTTGGCTGGAGTCCCAGGCTGTGGGGTCCCACCCAGTGAGAGGAAGCAGGACACATATAAAAAACAGCTTGGCCGAATATCCTTGATGAACATTGATGTAAAAATCCTCAACAAGATACTTGTAAAACAAATCCGGCAGCACATCAATGGAGTATATACAGGGAGTTAATTCACCACGATAAAGTAGGCTTCATTCTTGGGAAGCAAGGTTGGTTCAACATAGACAAATCAATAAATGTGATTCATCATACAAACAGAACAAAAGACAAAAACCGCATGATTATCTCAATAGATGCAGAAAAGGCTTTTGATAAAATTGAACATCTCTTCATGTCAAAAGCCCTCAATAAACTGGACAATGAAGGAACATACTTCAAAATAAGAGCCATCTATGAGAAAACCACAGCCAACATAATATTGAATGGGCAAAATCTGGAAGCATTCTGTTTGAAAACAAGCACAAGACAACAATATCCTATCTCACCACTCCTATTCAACATAGTATTGGAAGTCCTGGCCAGAGCAATCAGGCAATAGAAATAAAAGGCATCCAAATATAAACAGAGGAAATCAAATTATCTCTCTTTGCAGACAGTATGATTCTACACCTAGAAAACTCCATAGTTTCTATCCAAAAAATCTTAGAACTGATAAACAACTTCAGTAAAGTTTCTGGATACAAAATCAATGTAGAAAAATGGGTAGCATTTCTATAAACACACAACATCCAAGTGGAGAGCCAGGTCAAGAGTGCAATCCCATTCACAACTGCCACAAAAAGAATAAAATAGGAATACAGGTAACCAGGGAGGTGAAAGATCTCTACAATGAGAATTATAAAACTGCTCAAAGAAATCAGAGACAACACAAACAAATGGAAAACATTCCATGCTCATGGATAGGAAGAATCAATATGGTTAAAATGGTCATACTGCACAAAACAATTTCCAGATACAATGACATTGGTAGTTTGATAGGAATAACATTGTACAGGACTAGGAAAAACTATTTTAAAATTCATACAGAATCCAAAAAGGCCTAAATAGCCAAGGCAATCCTAATCAAAAAGAACAAAGTTGGAGGCATCACATTACCGAACTTAAAACTTTATTACAGGGCTACAGATACTAAAACAGCACGGCACTGGTACAAAACAGACACATAGACCACGGAACAGAATAGAAAGCACAAAAATAATGCCACATACAACCATCTGAAATTTGACAAAACTAACAAAAACAAGCAATGAGGAAAGGACTTCTCATTCAATAAATGTTACTAGCCAGTTGCCTAGTCATATGCAAAAGATTGAAATTGGACTCCTATCTTAATTCAACCACATGCAAAAATCAAGATGGATTAAATATTTAAGTACAAAACTTAAAACTATAAAAACTCTAGACTATAAACACCTCTATGCAAATAAACTAGAAAATCTAGAAGAAATGGATAATTTCCTGGACACTTACACTCTTCCAAGA
>NW_016809129.1:2108012-2120097 GCF_001698545.2 Rhinopithecus bieti | reverse complement strand
ACCGCATGTTCTCACTCATAGGTGGGAACTGAACAATGAGATCACTTGGACTCGGGAAAGGGAACATCACACACTGGGGCCTATCATGGGGAGGGGGGAGGGGGGAGGGATTGCATTGGGGAGTTATACATGATATAAATGATGAATTGATGGGTGCTGATGAGTTGATGGGTGCAGTACACCAACATGGCACAAGTATACATATGTAACAAACCTGCACATTATGCACATGTACCCTAGAACTTAAAGTATAATTAAAAAAAAAAAAAAAAACTCTGGAAGATAACCTAGGCAATATAATTCTGTACATCTGAACAGGCAAACATTTCATGATAAAGATGCCAAAAGCAATTGCAACAAAAGCAAAAACTGACACAAGGGGTCTAATTAACTTAAGAACTTCTGCACAGCCAAAGAAACTATCTACAGAGTAAATGGACAACCTACAGATGGGGAGAAAATATTTGCAAACTATGCATCTGACGAAGATCTAATATCCGGCATCTATCTATAAGCACCTTAAACAAATTTACAAGAATGAAACAACCCTATTAAAAAGTGGACAAAGGACATGAACAGAAACTTTTCAAAAGAAGACATACAAGTTTTTTTTTCCACATGTACCCAACAAGCATATGAAAAAAGCTCAACATTTAGAGAAATGCCAATCAAAACCATAATGAGATACCATCTCACACCAGTCAGAATGCCTGTTATTGAATGTCAAAAAATAAGACCAGGTACAGTGGCTCACACCAGTAATCCCAGTGCTTTGAGAGGACAAGAGGGATGGAGGCCAGGAGTTTGAGACCAGCCTGGTCAACATGGTGAAACCCTGTCTCTACTAAAAATATAAAAATCAGTCTGACGTGGTGGCACATGCCTGTAATCCCAGCCACTCAGGAGGCTCAGGCTTGAGAATCACTTGAGCCTGGGAGGTGGAGGTTGCAGTGAGCTGAGATCGAGAGCTGAGATCTGGGCAACCGAGAAAGACTCTGCTCAAAACAAAACAAAACAAAACAAAACAAAGTCAAAAAGTAACATGCTGGTGAGGTGGAGAAAAGGGAACATTTATACACTGTTGTTGGGCGTGAAAATTGGTTCATCCATTGTGGAAAGCAGTGTGACCATTCCTCAAAGAGGTAAAAACTGAATTACCATTTGATCCAGCAATCCCATTCCTGGGTGTATACCCAGAGAAGTGTACATCATTGTACCACGAAGACATATGCATGTAAATGTTCATTGCAGCACTGTTCACAATAGCAAAGACACAGAGTCAACCTAAAAGCTCATCAGTGACACATTGGATAAAGAAAATGTGGTACATATACACCAGCGAATACCAAGCAGCTGTAGAAAAGAAGGAGATCATGTCTTTTGTGGGAGTTGGAGTCCATTATCCTTAATAAACTAATACAGGAACAGAAAACCAAATGCCACTTGTTTTCACTTAGAAGTGGGAGGTAAATGATGAGAACTCATGGAAGAAAGGAAGGGAACAACAGACACTGGGGCCTACTTGAGGGTGGAATGTGGGAGGAGGAAGAGGAACAGAATAAATAACTATTGGGTCCTAGGCTTAGTACCTGGGTGTTGAAATAATCTGTGCAACAAATCTTCGTGACATAACAATCCTGCACATGTACCCGTGGACCTAAAATAAAAGTTTAAAACACACACACAGGCGCGCGCGCGCGCACACACACACATACACACACACACACACACACACACACACGGAAAAAAAAACCCCAGAAACAAAACCAGTCTGGCCTCTTTTCTGTGGGAGAGCTGCACTGTGCAGGGGCTCCTTGCCACTCCCTAATTGCTGCTTGCTCTCCAGTGCAAGAATGCCACAGCAGCGGGGGCTGCAAGACAGCTACAAGGGCAGCTGGTCTCTTCCTCTGGGAGCTCCGACCCAGGGAAGTGCAAAGCTGCTACCGGCCTGAGAGCCCTGGTTGGGGGGTGGCTGAAGTCCAGGGTGTGTGTGCGGGGGAGTAGGTCTTGCCCCGTGAGGAGGAGCAGGATTGGGGAACTACGTGAAAAATAGTCTGGCTGCTTTTCAGTGGAATGGCTGGGCTATGCAGGAGATCAGCGACGGGGGCTGTCAGCAGAACTGGCAGCTGACGTCTTCTGGGAGCTTTGTTCCAGGGAAGTGCAGAGCTGCTACCGGCCTGAGAGTCCAGACGGGGCGTGGCTGGAGATCCAGGCCAGTGGGCCTTACCCCGTTAAGATGCAGGGGAGGCAAGGTCTGCATTTGCTTCTCAGCGACTAGATCAGGCTCCGTTCTTTGGGGAGTGCATGGGGATCCTGACTTTCTCTGCTGCCCCAGATGCAGCTGCTAATGCAGAGATGCCTGGGGATTCCAGGCTTCCGGGACTCCACGTGTGGCGTGTGCCTGAGTCGGGGCTATGCCCAGGCTCCACATAGTTCTCCATGTCAGACTGGAGGTCCCAGTGGGGTGGGCTCACAGGGGAATCACCTGAGCCCAGGCTGCAGAAGTGTGAGTCCCCAGGGACTCTCACTCACTATTCTCCCCGCCTCTCCCGTGAAGGCAAGAAGCTCCCCCTGACTCTGTGCCACTTTCCGGTATGAGATTGTCGTGCCTCACTCCTCTCCGTTCTCCGTGGGTCGTTTCCTTGATAGATCCCAATGTGTCCACAACCAGATCTTCAATGTGTCCCATTGAAGATCTAGTAATTACTTGTCACTCTCTTCTCTCCATGAAAGTGGTGCACACTAGCGATTTCCAGTCAACTTTTATTTTAGATTCAGGTGGTAAATGTGCAGGTTTGTTACCTGGGTATATTGCATGATGCTGAGGTTTGGGGTACAGTTAACACCCTCATACAGGTGCTGGAGCATAGTACGCAGTAGTGTTTTATTCTTTGCGCCCTCCCTCCTTCTCCCTGCTAGTAGTCTCCACTTCTGATTGTGGCCATTTTTATGTCCATATGTACCCAATGTTTAGCTCCCACATATAAGTGAGAGCATATGGTATTTGGTTTTCTTTTCTGCATTAATTTGCTTAGGATAATGGTCTCCAGCTGCATCTATGTTGCTGCAAATGACAAGATTTCATTCTTTTTTATGGCCGCATAGTATTCCATAGTGTAGCCAGTCTATTGTTGATCAGCACCTAGGTTGATTCCATGTCTTTGCAATTGTGAATGGTGCTGACATGTACATATGAATGCATGTGTCTTTCTGGTAGAATCATTTATTTACTTTTGGATGCATACATAGTAATGGGATTGCTGGGTCAAAAGGTAATCCTGTTTTAAGTTCTTTGAGAAATCTCCAAACTGCTTTCCACAGTGACTGAACTAAATTGCATTCCCACCAACAGTGTACAAGTGTTCCATTTCTCCACATCCTTGTCAACATCTGTTTTTTGACTTTTAGTTTTTTGACTTTGGCTGTTCATTCTGACTGGTGTGAGATGGTATCTCATTGTGGTTTTGATTTGCATTTCTTCAGTGATTAGTGATGTTAAGCATTTTTTCATATGTTTGTTGGCTGCTTTCGTGTCTTCTTTTGAGGAGTGTCTATTTGTGTCTTTTGCCCATGGACAATGGAGTTTTGTTGTTGTTGTTGATTTATTTAGGTTCCTTATAGCTTCTAGATATTAGACCTTTATTGGACGCATAGTTTGCAAATATTGTCTCCCACCCTGTAGGTTGTCTGTTTACCATTGATAGTTTCTTTTCCTGAACAGAAGCTCGTTTGTTTAATTAGGTCCCGCTTGCCAATTTTTTTTTTTTTTGGTTGCAACTGCTTTTGAGGAGTTAGTCATAAATTCTTTCCCAAGACTGATGTGCAGAATGGTGTTTTCTAGGTTTTCTCCTAGTATTCTTATAGTTTGATGTCTTAGATTTAAATCTTTAATTCATGATCATCTTTAATTCATCATCATTTAGTTAATTTTTATATATGGTACAAAGAAGGGGTCCAGTTTTATTCTTCTGCATATGGCTAGCCAGTTGTCCCAGTACCATTTACTGAATAGGGAATTCTTTCCCCATTGCTTATTTTTGTTAATTTTGTTGAAGACCAGATGACTGTAGGTGCGTGGCTTTATTTTTGGGTTCTCTATTCTATTCCATTGGTCTATATGTTTGTTTTTGTATCACTACTATGGTGTTTTGGTTACTGTAGCCTTCTAGTATTGTTTGAAGTCAAGTAATGTGATACCTCCAGCTTTGTTTATTTTGCTTAAAATTGCTTTGGCTATTCAGGCTCTTTTTTATTTTTGATTGCATATGAATTTTAGCATAGTTTTTCCTAGTTCTGTGAAAAATGACATTGGTAGATGATAGGAATAGCGTTGAATCTGTAGAGTGCTTTGGGCAGTAAGGATATTTTAATTCGGTTCTTCCAATCCTTGTGCATGGAACGTTTTTCCATTTGTTTTGTCATGTTTCTTTCAGCTCTGTTTTGTAGTTCTCCTTATAGACATCTTTTATCTCTTTGGTTAGATGTATTCCTAGGTATATTTTTGTGGCTATTGTTAATAAAACTGCATTTTTGATTTGACTCTCAACTTGAATGTAATTGGTGTATATAAATGCTATTGAATTTTATACATTGATTTTGTATCATAAAACTTTATTGAAGCTGTTTATCGGTTCTAAGAGCCTTTTAGTTGCATCTTTAGGGTTTTCTAGGTATGGAATCATATCATCTATGGAGAGAGATAGTTTAAGTTATTATTTTTCCTGTTTGTATGCCTTTCATTTATTTCTCTTGCCTTATTGCCCTGGCTAGCACTTCCTGTACTATGTTGAATAGAAATGGTGAGAATGGGCCTGTTACTTGTTTTATTCTAGTTCTTGGAAGGAATACTTTCAGTTTTTTCCTGCTAAGTATGATGCTGACTGTGGGTTTGTCAGAGATGCTTCTTACTATTTTGAGGTATGTTCCTTACATGCCTAGTTTCTTGTGGGTTTTTTTTTTTTTTTTTAGTCGTTAAGCTATGGTGGATTTTATTGAAAGCTTTGTCTGTGTCTATTGAGATGATTTTATGGTTTTTGTTTTTAATTGTTTATATAGTGGATTACTTTTATTGATTTGCACATGTTGAGCCAACCTTGAACCACAGGAATGACTCTTAATCACAATAGACTAGCTTTTTGTTGTGCTTCTGTACTTGGTTTGCTAGTATTTTGTTGAGGATTTTTGCACTGGGGTTATTGGTCTGTAGTTAATTTTCTTGTTTTATCTTTGTCAGGTCTTAGTATCAGGGTGATGCTGGCTTTGTAGTTGGGAGGAGTACCTCCTCCTCAATTTTTGTACCAGCTCTTCTTTGTACATCTGGTAGAATTTGCTTGTGAATCCATCTGGTCCAGGGCTTTTCTGGTTGGTAGCTTTTTTTTTTTTTAAATTACTGATTCAATTTTGGGACTCAATATTGTTCTGGTCAAGGTTTCAATTTCTTCCTAATTTATCCTTGCGAGATTGTGTTTCCAGGGATTTATCCATTTACTCTGGATTTTCTAGTTTGTGTACATAGAGGTGTTCATAAAGTCTCTGAGGATTGTTGGTGTTTCTGTATTTCTATCAATTTCTATCTGTATTTCTATCCATTTACTCTGGATTTTCTAGTTTGTGGGCATAGAGGTGTTCATAAAGTCTTTGAGGATCAGTTGTAATGTCACCTTTGTCATTTCTGATTGTGTTTATTTGGATCTTTGCTCTTTTTTCTTTGTTAAGCTTGCTAGTGGTCTATGAATCTTGTTTATCCTTTCAAGGAACTAAGTTTTAGTGTCACTGATTCTTTGTATGGATTTCTGGGTCATAAGTTTATTCAGTTCTGCTCTGATTTTAGTCATTTATTTTCCACTGCTAGTATGGGGGCAGTTTATTTTTGTTTTTCGAATTCTTCTAGGTGTGATGTTAATTTGGGATCTACTTAACTTTTTGAGACAGGCAGTTAGTGCTATCAACTTTCCTCTTAATATTGCTTTTGCTGCATCTCAGAGATTTTTGTATGTTGTGTCCTTGTTTTCCTTTATTTCAATTTTTTCTTGATTTCTGCTTTAATTTTGTTGTTTACCCAAAAGTCAGTAGCAAGTTGTTTAATTTCCATGTAGTTGTCTGGTTTTTATAGATCTTCATGGTATTGATTTCTATTTTTATTCCACTGTGGTCTGAGAGTATAGTTTGTATAATTTTGATATTTTCAATTTATTGAGGCTTGCTTTATGGCAGAACATGTAGTTGATCTTGGAGTATGCTCTATGTGCAGATGAGAAGAATGTATATTCTGTGGTTTATAAGTGGAATATTCTGTAGATGTCTATTAGACCCTGTTGGCCAGTGGTCGATTTTCACTCCAGAATTTCTTTGCTCGTTTTCTGCCTCAATGATTTGTTTAATGCTGTTATTAAGATGTTTATGTCCCCTGCCATTGTTTTGTTACTGTCCAAGTCTTTTCATAGCTGCTGATTTTACGAATTTTGGTGTTCCGATGTTGGGTGCATATGTATTTAGAATAGTTAAGCCTTCTTGTTAAACTGAACTCACTATCATTATGTAGCGCTCTTCCCTGCCTTTTTTTAAACTGCTGTTTGTTTACAGTCTGTTTTGTCTGAAATAAGAATAGCAACTCCTGATCTCTTTTGTTTTCCATTTGCATGGTAGACTTTACTTTGACTATGAGTGTTGTTATATGTGAAATGATTCTCTTGAAGACAGCAGAGGGATGGGTCTTATTTTTTTATTCCAATTTGGCACTCTGTGCCTTTTAAGTGAGGTGTTTAGATCATTTACTTTTTAAAATTTATTATTTATTTATTTATTTATTTTTATTTGAGACAGTCTCGTTCTGTCCCCCAGGCTGGAGTTTGGCTCACTGCAAGCTCTGCCTCCCAGGTTCTGGCCATTATCCTGCCTCAGCCTCCTGAGTAGCTGGGACTACAGGTGCCTGCCACCATGCCTGGCTGATTTTTTGTATTTTTAATAGAGACTGGGTTTCACTGGGTTAGCCAGGATGGTCTCGATCTCCTGACCTCATGATCTGTCCGCCTTGGCCTCCCAAAGTGCTGGGATTACAGGAGTGAGCCACCGCACCTGGCCAGATCATTTACATTTAAGGCTAATATTGTTATGTGAGGTTTTGATTCTATTGGGAAGTTGTTAGTATGTTGCTTTGTAGTTTCCATTGTGTGATTGCTTTATAGGGTCTTCAGGTTATGTACTGAAGTATATTTTGTGGTAGCAGAAAATTGTTCTTTCATTTCTATGTTTAGAACTTGCCTTAATGATCTTGTGTAAGGCTGGTCTAGTGGTAACAAATTCCTTTAGCATCTGCTTATCTGCAAAAGGTTTTTTTTTTGTTGTTGTTGTTTTCTCCACTTATGAGGCTTAGTTTGGTGGGATATGAAATTCTCGCTTGGAATTTCTTTTCTTGAAGAATGCTGAAAATAGGCCCTCAATCTGTCATGGCTTGCAAAGTTGCTGCTGAGATGTCTGCTGTTAGCCTGATGGGATTCTCTTTATATGTGATCTGATCTTTTACCCTAGCTCCCTTTAAGATTTTGTTCTTTAGTGTTGACCTTGGACAGTCTGATGACTATATGCCTTGGTGATGTGCATTTTGTATAGTATCTCACAGGTGTTCCCAGGATTTTTTTTTTATATCTGGATGTCTAACTCTCTAGCAAAATTAAATAGATTTTATGATTAAAATTAAATTTATTTAATACATTATTAAAATGTTTTCTATATTGTTAAATATATTTTAAAACATATATTTTAGCATACGATGTTTCATCATGTGATTAAATCACAATTTAAACATTCTCGTGTTAATGGATTATATTTTTGATGTCATGAAGACTGCAGTAAATGTATTTGTGTATAAAACTTGTTTTGATATTTTGGCTTTGTGTTACATAATACCCACAAAAGTAGAATTACTGAGTCAAAGAGCAAACATTTTAATTCTTTAATGTTGTTTTTCAAGAAATGGCAGAAATAGGTTATAATATAGAGACATGCATAAAAAATTACTTTTTTTTGAGTGGTTAGTATATAACCTACATTTGTCTTTTTTTCTTTTTATATTATTTTTTATGAGAAGACCTAAAGTTAATAGAACAGTGTAAAATAACTACTTATATTTAAAGTACCTATTTTAAAGGAACTCAAATTATTTTATCACATTAATTTACATAATTCTTTAAGGTAGGTGGTAAAATTATTATAGATGAAGGAAATGGAGCTAATGCTCTTGTTCACATTCATTTAACTAGGGTTTGACAGAGCCCTAAATGGAATTTTTACTTTTTTAAAAAATCTTACTTGCTGTGTCTTTGTGACCTTAATATAACTTTTGTCAGAAAACTATTCTTATAGCAAAGGGAAAAATTATAGATGCCACAAGTACGTCTCGTCTATAATAGGTTTGCAGCAAAAAGGGGAAGGACTGAAAGGGCATAAAGTTGAAATTCCCTCATTTTAAGATATTCTAAAGAATTCATGTAAATAACAGATTAGCATGTGCAGTTTTTCCTGCTTGGATACATTTATGCATATTTTAAATAGATTTGATCCTGGAGTGATATAAAAATTGTTATTGAGAGACAGGGTCTTGGTCTTTTTCCATATTATTTTCCTTGAACTCTAGACGGATGCGTGTATGTGTATATACATTTATAAGAATGTTTAGATTTTTCCAATATGGTCTTCAATCAACAAATATTTATTTTAAACTGGTTTTCATCTTTTTCCTTTACTTTCTCTTTAGAGACAGGGTCCTGGTCTGTCACCTGGCTGGAATGCAGTGACATGATCATGGCTTACTATAACCTCAGACTCCTGGGCTCAAGCTATCCTCCTGCCTCACTTCATGAGTAGCTAGGACTACAGGTGTGCACCACCATGCCTGGCTAACTTAAAAATTTATTTTTTTTGTAGGGATGGGGTCTCTGTATGTTGCCCAGCTGTTCTCAAACTCCTGGCCTCAAGTGATCCTCTCACCTTGGCCTCTCAAAGCATTGGAATTACAAGCATGGGCCACTGCACCCAGACTTATTTTTCTTATTATAGAAGAAAAACACACATTTTATTGCAAAAAGATCACAAATATATTAAACTTAGTAATAGTATCAGTTTCATTGCTTTGTTGTGAGGATTAAATATGTAGAACTGAGCACAATACTGTGTATTTCATGAATGAGCAATAAATATTAGCTACTGGTAATATTAGACTTACAGACTGATAGAGCAGAAAGCCAAAGAGGGAGGGAAGTCTACATTGGAGGGAAGGAGTAGTTGAGTGATTGTATGGTCCAGATTAGGAAGCTAGAGAAGTGACTGAAATCTGTTAGCAGAAGAATATGGTTGAACACCTTTAATTAGGAGGAGAGAAGGGTAGATAAAAGGAGGCTTTGAACAAAGAGCTTGATAGCAGAAAACCTGCTTTTAAAATAGTTTTTTCTTTTTTTTCTTTCGTTTTGACATGTTTCATAGGCAAGACTGGAAAAAAAATTACAACAAATAAGGCAAAAAAGCTTAAAGATTAGAAAGGAAATAATACAGCTGTAATTTTTCCGAGATGACTTAACTGTATACATAAAAATTCAAAACCACCTATGGATAAGCTATTATAATTAATAAGTGAATTTAGCAAAGCCATCCAAACAAGGCATGTATATAAATTGACAAGCTGATTATTAAATTTATGGGGAAATATAAGACAATCTTGAAGAAGGACAAAAATGTTGGAAGGCTTATACTAATAGTTAGCAAGACTGATTTTAATCCTGAATTAATTATTATGGTGTATTATTTATGTAAGCCTAGACAAATCAATCAGTGAACAAAACATAAATTCAACAACAGACCCACCTCTAATTCATGGCAAATATGACACTGAAGAGCAGTGGGAATATGACAATTTTAAAAATAAGTGATTCCCCATATGGGAAAAAGTAAAATTTAAGACCTGCTTCACATGCTACCTCAAAATCAGTTTGAGGTAGAATCTGTTGCTAGGGGTGAATGGTAAAACCCTAACTTTTCTAGAAGGTAACATTGGAGAATATCTTCATGACCTTGGGGTAGGGAGTGATTTCTGGAAAAGACACAAAAGTGCTTTCTATAAAGGCAAATATTAGTAACTTGTCCAACATTAAAATGATGAGCTTCTGTTCATCAAAAGGTATGATCTAATAAACAAAGAGGCATGCCGCAACATGGGAAAAGACATCAGCGATGCACACAATTGCCAAGGCATTCAGCCAGAGCATTAAGAACTCCTATAGATCAACAGGATACAGACAGAAAATTGAATAAAAATGGACAATTGACTTGAACAAGCACTTCAAAAAATAGATATCCAACTAGTTAATAAATAAAAAGGTATGCCAATTCATTAGTAACCAGGGAGATGCAAATTAAAATCACAATAATGTAGTATAAAGCACCCACCAGAATGGTCAAGAGGAAAAAGACTGATAATCCCAAGTGTTGAGGAGGATGTGGAAGAAATAGAACTCTCTCATTGATAGTGAGAGTGTAAATTTTTGTCCTTGTTTTGGAAAACTGGCACTATTCACTAAAGATGAATAGGAAGATACTCTATGACTTAGCAGCTCTTCTCCTGGGTACATATGTTTATGGAAAGACATATACAAGAATGTTCATAGCAGTATATGAACTTTATTTATAATAGCCAACATAAATATGTAAGTATATTTTCACCTAAAGACATACACACACACACACACACACACACACCAATGTTCATTGCAGTGTCATTTATAGTAACCAGAAACTGGAAATGATTTAAATATCCACTATCAGGAGAATGAATAAATCAATTGTATTATATTCACATGTTCACACAAAGCAATACTATAAGAAATGAAAAAGAATGAACTATAGCAACATGCAACGACATGGATGAATCTTATAAACATCATGATTGAGAGAAAGTAGATACACAAAATAATATAGAATATATAATTCTACTTATACAACCTTGAGAACCAAGCAAAAGTAATAGTGACAGAAATTAGTGATAGAAAATGGTTATTTTTGGAGAGGAAGTGGATAGTGGTTTTGGCACTGGGGTTTTCTTGGGTACGATTATTGTCCTGTTTTCATAGGGGTGGTGGTCACCAGGGCAAATTTACTTTGCGATAATTCATGGTGCCATACAGTTATAATTTGTGTATTTTTCTGTGTGTATGCTATATACTTCAATGGAAATTTCATTTTAAAAGCCAATTGTATTTCTAAATGACATCAATTATATATTTTGCTATTTAATATCAGCAAAAGCTAAGTTTCTAAGAATAAATCTAACTAAAAATGTTCAAGATTTGTATGAAAGAAAATCATTAACTTTCTTTAAAGACATTAAAACTACTCAAACACATGGGGAGATAAACCATGTACAAAGATCACAATTCAATACTGTAATGATGCCAAGTTCATATGTATTTACCTATAAATGTAATGCAAGTTCAATAAAAGTCCCAAAGCATCTTGGAAATGATTCTAAAACTCATCTATAAGAACAAAGGGCCAATCATAGGTCACTAATAAAGAAAATTAGTAAGATATGAATTTGTCCTACCAGGTTTCAAGACATTATTAATGTGAAGAAATTAACATTCTTTTATTTATGAAGTTATAGGAATTACAACAGCATGGTATCGATGCAATATGGTAGTGGCATAGAAACAGGACAGAGAAGTCAGAAATGGAGAGGGACCAGTGGTTATATGCACCTTCAATATATGATGTAGTGCCATTGCAGATCAGTGGGAAAGGATGAACTTTTCTATAAATTGTGGGGGGCTAAATGTTTAATAATGTAAAAAAAGTAGATCCCTACATCATGTCATACACAAATAATACCTAGTAAAGACTTAAGTGAGAAGGGCAAAACTATAAACATTTTAGGAGATATAGGAGAATATCATTATGATCCCAAGGTATGGGAGGTTTCTTTAGCAAGACACAAAATGTATAAACCATAAACAAAGATTTACAAATCCAGTCACACTAAAGTCAAGTATTCTTATCCATTGAAAGAAAGCAAAAAAAAAAAAAAAAAAAAAAAAAAAAA
>NW_016809129.1:2088122-2107705 GCF_001698545.2 Rhinopithecus bieti | reverse complement strand
TATAGAGAAAAAAAAAAAAAAAAAAACAAAAAAAAAAAGAAAAAAAAGAGGAAAAAAAAAAAAAATGAACTAATATAGCAATAAATAATAGTAGCAATAGTAGGAAGAAATCAATAAAAAGAAACAAAAAGATGAGAAAGGTTAAAAAAAAACACTAGGCAAACAAACTCCTAGGAATTTTGTAGAAGAGGAAATGTTAATGCCTCGTAACCATCTGAAAAGATGTTCAAACTTGTTAATAATTGGGAAATGCTAACGCTTGTGAAATTGACAAGCATGAAAAATTTGGATAAATTGCACTCTATTCATACACTGGAATATCATACAGCAGTAAAAATTAATGAAGTCAGCTATATATATTAGTATGCTTGAATCTCAAAACGTGTAGTAAAACAAATTGCAGAAGAAGATATATAATATGATCCCCCTCATAGGAAGTTCTAAAAGACTCAAAACTCAATGCATTTATAAGTATGTGGCAAACTTATAAAGAAAGCAAGGGAATAATTAACATTCAATTCAGAATAGTAGTTACTTGGGGAGTGGTGACAAGGTGAGGAGGCAGGGAAAGAGCTGCAACTAAGGGGGGCCCTCAGGGAGACTATAATTACCAGAAAAGCTCTATTTTTTTTAAGGTGGGGGGGTAAGTACAAGGGTGATCATTTCATTATTTCTCCCTGAAATGTATATACCACCTTTTACATAGGTGGTATATTTCATAGCAACAGTGTAAAAGAAAAAATTAAATAAAAGTAATTTTCATTAAAAAATAGTATAATAATGATAACATTGTTTAACCTCAGTAATAAAGAGAAGAAATTTAAACTTGGAAATCAGTATCTTGACAAATCTTTGAAGTTTCTATTTTCATCTTTGTAATATGATTTGCCAATATCCATTGAAAAGAAAATAAGCCATTGCACAATGGAAAAGAAGGCCAAAATATCAGAAGAAAATTCTCAAGAAAGGAGAATAATAGTTGATACTACTAGTTGAGTGTGTCTTACCAAAATACATTGAAAAAACTTTTCAGAGCCATGGGCCAAAGATTACACAAAGGGGCAATTTGTTTTTATATCTGGAGTTCATAAAAAATACGCTTCATAGATCATTAGTTAGTCCATCCATGCAGAAAAGGAATGTGTGTTGTCATTTTAAACAGAGGCAGTAAAGTTCATTACATGAGAGCTCCTGAATGAGTTATTACTATCAAGATTCATTTATGGAAGGAAATTCAGGGAAAAGGACATGATGATTTCAGGAAAGGAGGCTTAGTCTGCAAAGGAAGCTGCCAACTCTAGTGAGAGTAATGTAAGAGAAGACGGTCTTATATAAAGGCCAACACAGGTGACATTATAGAAAAAGAGCATTTTGGAAATAGAAATGTTGATTTCTATACGTAGAACACCACTCCACTTGCTGTGATTCTAGACTTAAAAATGAACCTAGTTAAAAAAACTCACTTTTACAAAGGTAAATTTTTTTTAAAAAAATTCAAATACCGTTAATAACTCCGTGGGGAGGGGTTGGAATATTTTTTCTCTAGAGCTCTCTGAAAATTTTAACCTGACGAAGGTTTTTTCTTACTAGTGATCTTTCTTGTTTTTTATGTTATATAGTTTTCACATTCTCTGTCTCAGGACAGTTACTTTTGACCAGTTTGTAGGTGAATTGCACTTGGCATATTAATAATTAGCAACTAACAGGAGATAAAGCCAGGCAGGTGTGATTGTTGAGAAATAAGTTTGGAAAAAATCCTGAGAATGCAAAGGAGGATCTTATCTTTGGAAGTGACTACGGCCCTGGAAATGAGCAGAAATGGCTTGATGTAGGTGTGATGGCAGATTATTCTCATATTTTTGGATGAGATCAGTTTGGAGAGTTTGACTTTAATCATCTTACAGTCAGAAAAGCCATAGGAAACATTCTGATAAGGAAAAAATGTACATTAATGTTATTTTTAAAATATTGAAGCCAGATGGTCTTTTGTTTATCCTCAAAACTCACTGAGTTGGTATCTGTTTTAGTCCATTTTGAGTTGCTATAAAGTAATACCTGACACTGGGTAAATTTATAAAGAAAATAGGTTTATTTGGTTCATGGCTCTGCATGCTATATAAGAAGCATGGCTCCAGCATCTGCTTCTGGTAAGGACCTCAGGAAGCTTCCACTCACAGCAGAAGGCAAAGTGAGGCCAGTGCATTACATGGCGAGAAAGGAAGAGAGGGGAGAGAGGTTCTAGACTCTTATTAACAACCAGATCTCATGGGAACTAACAGAGAGAACTCACTCAGTCTCCTGAGAATGGCACCAAGCCATTCACGAGGGATCCACCCCCATGACTCAAACACCTCACACTAGGCCCCTCCTCCAACATTGGGGATCAATTTTCAACATGAGATTTGGAGGGGACAAATATCCTAATTATGTCAGTGTCCATCTAGGAAACACTAATCAAAGTACTCTACAATGGATTGTGTGGCCAATGGCTAAATACTTTAGTTCATTCACTCGTGCAGCAGATGTTTAGCAAATGCGGTGTGTATGTGTGTAAACCTCTGGAAGCCTGGGACTGGAACAGGCAGTAAGACAAATACGTAGTTACTACCCTCATTTAGACTATCTTGTGATATCATGAGGCAGAAAGGCATTAAACATCTGCAAAGGAAAAGGACAGGATGTAGTAAAATGATAAAGGAGAGAACCTAGTCTCCTGTGAAGGTAACATTTTGCTGAGCCTGGTAATATAGTTATATAACAAATAACTTTTGATTGATTGGATGCCAATAGCATCGTCACAGATTTAAGAGTTTTGAAAATTTTTTAATTCATGAAGTTTTCACTTGTCAAATTCCCAATCTTTTCTTGGCTTTCAAAATAGCCTAGAAAGAATAGGCATCTACTTTTCTTTTTTCTTTTTTTTTTTTTTAAGTATACTTTAAGTTCTAGGGTACATGTGCACAATGTGCAGGGTTGTTACATGTGTATACATGTGCCATGTTGGTGTGCTGCACCCAGTAACTCGTCATTTACATTAGGTATGTCTCCTAATGCTATCTCTCCCCGCTACCCCCACCACACGACAGGCCTTGGTGTGTGATGTTCCCCACCTTGTGTCCAAGTGTTCTCATTGTTCAATTCCCACCTATGAGTGAGAACAAGTGGTGTTTGGTTTTCTGTTCTTGTGATTTTTTTTGAGACGGAGTCTTGCTCTGTCGCCCAGGCTGGAGTACAGTGGCGCAATCTCGGCCCACTGCAACCTCCACCTCCATGGTTCAAGCAATTCGCCTGCCTCAGGCTCCCGAGTAGCTGGGATTACAGGTGCACACCACTACGTCTGGCTAACTTTTTTGTATTTTTAGTAGAGATGGGGTTTCACCATGTGGCCCAGACTGATCTCGAACTCCTGGCCTCAGGCAATCAGCCCGCCTCCGCCTCCCAAAGTGCTGGGATTACAGGTGTGAGCCACTGCGCCTGGCCAGGCATCTACCTTTAGCAAAGCTAAGAAATGATCCACAATTCAAAGCCCAAGGAAAATGTAAGTGAAAGAAATATAAAAGACGGAGTCAAATGTGGTAACTTTCTTTTAATAGTATTGCCGTATTTGAGTTTTATCCATTGGTATTAGAGTTTTGGGGAAGTTTCAGGCTGCTATCCATTGATGTGGTTATTCTATAAAGAGTTGTATGGTGTAGGAATGCTTTTGTGAATCTCATTTCTTCCATACAAATTAATTAACTGATTAATACATAAACAAGTTTGGAATGAGAAAGTTGGTTTGCTGAAATCCCAAATTTGCAACCTATTGTATGAATTTGGGAAAGCCTTAATCTTACTGAGGCTTACCTTTCTCATCTGAAAAATAGGTATGTTTTCATCACTACTGTCACAATTATGAGATAGCTTATGTAAATTACTTAATACAGTGCCTGGAGCATGGTGGTTTCTCAGAAAGCTTTAAGCTTCACTATTGCATCCATAGAGTTATATATAAAGTGCTTTGCCCATGATAGGGGCACAATAAATCTTACTTTTAAAATACATTTTATTATTAAATAACAGTTATTAGATGAGGCTTTGGTTTTGGTAATCTCAGAGAAGGAGATAATTACTCTATAGAGTATGACAGAAAAGAATTGACTGCCATCCTAAAATATTTTAGGCGGCTGGGCACGATGGCTCACGCCTGTAATCCCAGCACTTTGAGAGGCCGAGGCAGGCAGATCACGAGGTCAGGAGATCGAGACCATCCTGGCTAACACAGTGAAACTCCGTCTCTACTAAAAATAAAAGAATTAACCGGACGTGGTGGTGGGCACCTATAATCCCAGCTACTTGGGAGCCTGAGGCAGGAGAATGGCATGAACCTGGGAAGTGGACATTGCAGTGAGCAGAGATCATACCATTGCACTCCAGCCTGGGAAACAGAGTGAGACTCAGTCTCAAAAAAAAAAAAAAAAAATTTTTAGGCAATTGTTACACAAATTATTTGATATAATCACTACGCATCTAGTTTTTATAAAAATACTTCATATTTTCATACAGTTTGTCAGGCTAATTATAGATTAAGTATGTGATAATGTACATATAATAAACAGTGTTCTATGTGCTGGGCCTGGTACTTGGCACACACTGTATATATGTGAGCTATGGATTGTGGATACGAATGCTCCTTGACTTACAATGGGATTATGCCTGATAAACCCACTTACAGTCCAATTATCAGTAGTCAGGACCATCTGTATGTAGCTCCCTTTGTCTTAGGTATTGTCTTCATTCTGCATTCATTACAAAGTGTTTTATTATTCCAACTTCCATGTGAATTTTGGGAGAGAGCTAGGTGGTACTTAAGAGGACATCAAATTGATAATTACTCAAGTAACAATAATCAAATAATAAACATGGTCATTTCTGGTTTTCTATATAATTCTGCACTTTGCAAAGAACTTTCATGTAATTGATTTTTTTTTTTACCCTTACAACAGTCCATTAAGAATCCCCTTCTTGGTCAGGTGCGGTGGCTCATGCCTATAATCCCAGCACTTTGGGAGGCCGAGACAGGTGGATCACGAGGTCAGGAGAACAGGGCCATCCAGGCCAACATGTTGAAACCCCATCTCTACTAAAAAAAATACAAAAAATTAGCCGAGCATGGTAAGCACCTGTAGTCCCAGCTACTCGGGAGGCTGAGACAGGAGAATGGCATGAACCTGGGAGGCAGAGCTTGCAGTGAGCCGAGATCACGCCACTGCACTCCAGCCTGGGCGACAGAGCGAGACTTTGTCTCAAAAAAAAAAAAAAAAAAAAAAAAAAAATCCCCTTCTTTATAAAAGAAGATCGTCTGGTGTTAGTCTCTTTCTACCTACTAATTATGAGATAGCAGTGGAGCATGGTGATTTCTTCTCTTGCTCCTTTTTAATGAGAAGACTGAGCCTTAGGGAGAATAAAGGACTTGCTCAGAGGTACACACACAGGAAATGGAAGATCTGGGGACTTGATCACAGGCTTTTACATGTGGACCCCAATTTATCTCCCACTGCTTGCTGTGTCTAAGATAAGCCAGCCCCATGCACTCATTCCTCATATTCCTTCTTTATAAAAAAAAACTGTCTAGGCCAGGTGCAGTGGCTCACACCTGTAATACCAGCATTTTGGAGGCTGAGGAGGAGGGATCACAAAGTCAGGAGTTTGAGACCAGCCTGGCCAACATGGTGAAACCCCGTTTCTATTAAAAATATAAAAATTAGCCAGTGGCAGATGCCTGTAATCCCGGCTACTCGGGAGGCTGAGGCAGAGCAATAGCTTGAATCTGGAGGGCGGAGGCTGCAGTGAGCCAAGATCGTGCCACTGCACTCCAACCTTGGCAACAAGAGTGAAGCTCTGTCTCAAAAATAAAAATTAAAAAAAAAGCCCATCTAGTGTTAGTCTCTTTCCACTTATGAACGTTACATTTTGTTTGCTGATTTTCTAGATGGAAAGCTTTGAGGACCATGATACTTTGGCCACAATGCCTGTATATTTTAATCATTGGTTATAAATGCCTGTGGCAACAGCCTCGTCATCCTTGCTCAAAGGAGCATTGTTCATTTTTACTTGCTGTGGTCTTGGGCTAGAGTTACTGAGTGGAAGTAGTCCCCTGTTTTTAGAAGAGGAATGCTGAGATAAATATTTCACTTACCAGGTACTTTATACGTAGCAGTCATCCATAGCGGTGTTTTTTTTTCAGTCATTTCATAGTTTGCTCAACAAATAAATTGTTTCTAAATCACAATATTATTGGAGATTTAAAGTGACTTTTCCCCCTGCACCCCTTAGTAGAGAATTCTGTATTCTATTTCTTCTTCAGATAAAAAACAAGGATGTAGAACATAGTCCTGCACTCTCCTGTAAACTTTACACTTGATAGCCTTGACTTCCAAGGTTGCATTTTGAGTCTTTGAGTCAGTTTCCCCTTAATGTTTTGTATATATACTTTCATTGTTAGAGTACTAAGGTGATGACTTGGGTGTGGGTTAACCATGCTTAATTGCAGTTTTGATTTATCTGTGATTTGGGATTAGTCATTACCTTTCTCCACCTCATTAATCCACTCATCAAAAGTTGACTGCATAGATTTTTTCCACTGGAAATTTAACTGCTTCCAAACCACAGAGGTGGCTCCTCTGTATGACTTCAAATACTAGTTTCAAGTATCAAAGAGTGTCCGGGCCAGCCAAGATGTCCTCTAACAATAGAGGTCAGTTCACTGCGGTGGCTCATTCTTGTGGTTCTCTTTCTTGACTGGAACTTATAAAGTTGGAGCCAGAACCAAGATATTATGCTTGCTTCAGATCAATCCTAAGTATAAATTAGTCAGAAATTAAGTAAATCCCATTTGGCAAGGGCATGAAAAATATCCCAGGGTCTTGAATATATTTAAATGCCATAAATGGTGAAATTTGCAGCTCATTAAATATGAGGAAATGATTTAAATAATAAAACCCTAAACTTCAAACTCACTGTTATTTTCTTTTCCCACCTTCAATTTCCTGCCAGGAAATAGTGCCATAGACCAACAATCTTGTGGTTCAACTCTTTGCTGCCAAAGGCGTACATTCAAGTTATCTTAAACTAATTCCTACAAATGAATGTCTAACTGATTCTTAAAAATCTCTGAGGGAGATTCCATAAACTCCTTTAGTAAACTTTAGCAATGTTTGAATGACCTTGCAGTCAAAGGCGGTTCTTAATATTTAAACTAAACCTCTTTGCTGGTGTCAGAATATCACCTGTGAGTTTGTTTTTATAAATATCAGAGATGGAAAAGATTTATCTTGAGACTATATGAGAAGTACTTGAAATAACACTTTTGCATTTACTAAATTATTTCCTGAAACAGTTTTAAAAAAAAAAAAAAATTCTTTCAATGTTGTAGGAATAGCTTATATGTATTCATTTAGGATTCTTATTAAATAAGTTATATTTATGATATGTAATCCTTATGTAGTGGTAACATTTTTGGTGGTGTGTTGGTTTAGAAGGATCTGAGGGCCCTCTCTATCCAGACATTTCATGATTTTTTTTTTTTTTTTTTTTTTTTTTTTTTTTTTAGTTATGATTGAATGATGAGAGTTTTTCAGAAAAGCCTATTTTACCCTAGGTATTCTAGTTCTGTTTCTTAGACTATAAATGGTATGAATAAGATTTGGACAAGTCTATGAACTTTCCACCGACTTAATTAGAGCAGTGTTTTCCATTGGTTATTCCTGAGAGGCAGGGTCAGATCTGATAGATTAGCTCAGTTCAAATACTGCATATACTGACTCAACAAGAGAATGAAAGCCAGAATATGAGAAATGACAGAGATGTGCAGGCTTGAAATAATGTTTTCAGTTCATATTATGGATGCCCATCTGCTCTGTAGGTTCCTTGGATAAAATTATTCATTCTTGAGATTTTATATACCATTTGCGTGTTATAGATTCTCAGATTTTTTTGTTCTTGCCTAAACTCCTCTTCTGATACATTTCTGCGGACTGCTAGATTATATATACAACTTTAGACCTTGTAGTGCCTTGGATTTTCATGGACACCCCATACTCAACATGTACAAAATTGAGTCTTCCACTCAAACTTGCCCTTTCCTGTCTCAGTGAGTGGTACCATCATTCTTCTGGTTAGTTGTTCAAGCAGGAAACTGTCTTGATTTCATGTACCTGTGTCAATTAGGACTAGGTTTTAGCGTATAGAAAGTTCCAGTTAATAGTAACTAAAATGAGATAGAAATTTACTTTAGCTGTGCATGAAAATCTGGATTGGCACTTGACGACTGTATGGTGCCCTATTACATGGACTTTTTAATTAATTATCTATCTATCTATCTATCTATCTATCTATCTATCTATCTATCTTTCTGCCTTTTATGGATGGTGGCATCCAAGTTCCAGGCAGCAGGTTAAAGGAAGAGAGAAAGAAGAGCAAAGAGCATGTATCTCTATCTCATCAAAAAAGATTTCAAGAAGCTGCTGCATCAACATTTCTGCTTACCATCCAATTGGCCTGCATTTAGTCATATGGCTATATCTAGCTGCAAAGGGAAAGTGGGAGCTGTAGTTTCCATTCTGGGAAGCCATGTGCCCCAAATTGGAGGCTGGATCACTGTTGAAAAAGGGGAGAATGGATATTGCAGTATAAGTTGTGCATTCCCAAATTTCCATGAACACACTACTCACTTCTGTTCATACAAGAACAACATTAGCCCCTCCATAAAGAAAGCAACCGTCAAATACCATAAAATTACTCATCTACTCAAAGTCCTTGACCTTTGTGTATGCCAGTTGCTCTCCATCAGGGCCAGATGTAGCATTTTGTGGTTTAGTGACCTACAAACTAAAAGATGTTCTATCTGCCCCATAAGTGCTAAAAATATAATGGTACAGGAGGAGTAGAATAACTTCTGGGAAACAAGAAATGCATAGGAGTCACTATCCATAGCAATTATCAAAACCTGCAGGATAGGAATTATGAAAATTATGGACTTCTTCTCTGGCATTAGAAAAGGTCCTGGATTTAGTTTATCTGGTAGCTGCTGGCTTTGCTTTCTGATAATTCCCTAGTCCCATGTTCTCTGTGATGCCTGACTATATCCTTTGGGATTTAGTCATTTTTACTCTCCTCTCCTCCACAGCTGTATCAAAGTACACACCCCCTGAGGATAGTCCATGTCCTACTGGTAGAGACTAGGTGGCCCAGGGATTGTTTTTTGGGCAGAGGGGAGTAGTTGAAGAATGCATAGTAACATTTTAATTACTATTAACTGGAACTTTCTATACGGTAAAACCTAAACCTAATCCTAGGGTGAGTTTCCCTAGAAAAAAAAATGTAAAAGTGAGAGAAGCAGCCAATGATGCTACGCCTGAGAACATCAGCATTTAAGAGTTAGATGGAGAATATGGACCTGACAAGGAAGAGAGACAGAAAATTGTCAGGAAGAAGAGAACCATGAATTTGTGATGTCCTATAAATCACAAAAAAAGAAAATTTCAAGAAAGAGAATGTAGTCCAAAGTATATATATTCAGGTTTGTCAAAAATATAGAAATTGAAGTATCTATAGGTTTTGGTAGATAGAAGTCGTGTGAGACCTTGCAAAGCAGGAACCATTTCAGTGGAGAGTTGGTGGGCACAAATGCCGACTGTGGTGGGTGCAAGGCCGTAATGAGGAAACAGGGTAGCAAGTTTGAACCTGATTATAAAGATAATGAGAGGTAAGGGGAAAATCAGAAAGTTGAGATTCACTCATATTCTCTCTTTTTTTTTTTATTAGAGAAGATAGGATTTCAGCTTGCAAGACAATACGGATGATGTCGTCTGTATTTACTCTGTTCCCTTTCTTAGCTTTAGATCACTTGATGTGCTCTATTTATGGTTGGTGGCAGAGACTAGGAATTTAGGATTTTTTTCCCCCTTTTAGTTGGAAGAGTTAAGGAGGAAAAAACTGGCCATAACTCATTGGACATTTATAGACTGAGAACAGACTGGAGGAAAAAGAGAAAGCTTTGATACCCAGGAATATTTATTGAAGAGAATTACTTTGTAAAAAGATCAGTGAAACATGACTATTTATTATGTGCAAGGCACTGCATGCCCTAATGCAATGAGCATTCTCTGAAGGAAGAAGCCATCTTTGTAATTCAAACTCTACTGCAGTCAAGTTTAACGATATGACTCTTATTTAAGTCCCTATTACATGATCCATGTAGGAAATGTCTCTTAGGATTTGGTACTAGCATTCACTGTGTCTTCTTTGAGAAACATCACCTGTTTCTCCATTTATGGAGTAATACTAGATAACATCCTCAGACATCTCCCATGTGCCGGGCACTATGCCCAACGCTTCGCCTACATTTTCTTAGGGTGTTCTTACAATGTCTCTTTGAAGAAAGTACGGTCATCATTCCACCTGTGAGGTTAAGTAACAGTCTCTTAAATTTTCCACTCCTTCTTAGTGCCAGAAAGCTTAGAGCAAAATTTTAAGGTCAATCACAGCGACTGACTGACCTCTCCTTTTGTAAACAAAATAAAACAACATCAAACAACAGTGGAAAAGACATGTATTTTGCCTTACTTAGAACTCCGAAACACTCAATGAGAATGACTCGATTTTAGTTTAGGCCGCTGTTATATATCGGCTGACTTATTTTTCACGTTATTTTCTCCTTTCAACTTTTTTCATCCTTAAAAAATAGTTGCATTCATCCTTTCTTAAGTGATTTTTTTGAATATTTAGTGATTTTTAAAAAGAAATATGGTACAAAAATTGAATTTTACATTTAATCCCATTTGTTTAGTGCCATTCTATTACAGTTATGAGTTGAGTTCCTAATTTAAATCCTAGACTTTTGACATATTCACTAAATATATGATGACACAAATATCTACTATCACTTATGCTCCTTTAGATCAAGTCTGTTTATACATATAATAACATTTGCAACCATACAACATGTTTTACATACATGTTTCTGGGAAGGAACCATATAAGATATTTACATAATTAAAAAATTGATTTTTGTTTGTTTGTTTTTTGAGATGGGGTCTTGCTCAGTCACCCAGGTGGGAGTGCAGTAGCACAATCAGAGCTTACTGAAGCCTCAGATCTCTGGGCTCAAGCGATCCTCCTGCCTTAGCCTCCTGAGTAGCTGAGACTATAGGCATGCACCACCACTCCTAGCAAATTTTTTGTAGACATAAGGTCTCACTATGTTGCCCAGGCTGGTCTTGACATCCTGGCCTCAAGTGATCCTCCTGCTTTGGCCTCTCAAAGTGCTGGGATTACAGGCATGAGCCATCATACTTGGCCCAAAATTTGATGTTTAAATTGCAATTTGGAGTAAACATAATTTTGAGGAAAAAAATTAATGCTGCATATATTACTTTTCCTGGTAGATTTTGGTTTGGGAAAATCTAGACTGGTTTTTTAAAATCCAGACTGAATAATTTCCTTTGTTGTTAAAACATGGAATTATGAAACAGGTCTTAACTATGTATCTAAAATAACATTTGACCTTAATTTTTACATCCTGTAGAATTTCCATTCAGCAATTTGAATGTAAGCTTCATAACATGATGTTCAGATGACTTTCAGGCTGTTATGTGCATACAACTTATTTGGCCAACTGTTCTTGCTCAACTTGAGTAAATATAATTTACCTCCCTCCTAAGAGATGAGGACACTGATCTTAATTTTCTCAAGTTTTAGATTTAACTTTGATACATGCAATAAGAATGATAATTTATAAGAAAGCACTTTCTCATGTTAATCATTAGTCATTAGGGTAACTAAGGATGAGTAACATTTTCATGTTTTGGCATTAGATGAATTAGAATTTTGAGAAGTTGATAATAGAGACAATTGCCTTAAACTCCAAGGTTTTCCCAATCAAAACTAATTTGGAGGCATTTTTCTAAATTTAGAGTAGGTTGGAAGCCTTATGTGTTGGATTGGATTGTAAATATTTAACACAACAATTTCAGTCAACCAGTGGTCTACCAGGGTGCAAGACTTTCTATAGGTCTCCAAATTACAATTCTGGGACTAAGTGACCCATCACTCAGATCCCTCTTTAACAAAAATGTAAGCAAGTTTTTCTCATATTTACTTTGAAATAGCAGTCAAATACATGAACACATAATTTGTTCTATTAATATTTACTGATAACCCTCTATGTGCAAAGCACAACATTGGTCCTTTAGGGATAAAAATGTGCATCAAACTTTGCACTCAAAGAGCTTACAGTTTAAGGGGGAAAATTAGACATGTTCACAAAATACATAAGGCCCTAACAGAGGAGCAGATAAAGGGCCTTGCCTGGGACTTAAGAATTTATCATTTATATGCTGAATCCTCAAAAATATTTGACATGACCAAATTAAAAGTGATTAGTCATAGAGTTTGAAACCCAACAAAAAAGAAACAAATACAAATCCCCTACGTGCATGTGGCAGAAAACACATTTAAAAATGTATAACTAGTTTATTGAACATTGTGAACTCCAGTCACTTCTGCTGTGTTACAGTGAGTCTCTTCCTCACATTGCTTAATAATACCTTGTATTTATCCCATTTTTCCAGGCACTTTCAGTTATTAAACACTCTGTCTGGCCCAGTGTGAAGCATTGATCTCATATCCAATTCCATGGATGTCTCTTTCCCTTTCCCCAGCACTAGCCAGGCTTCGGCCTCAAAGATTCCTTTTATCCTTTTCTCAGTTGGGAGGAGAGATGGCAGGATTGGGAGGGACATAGTTCGCCACTGGGTCACCTCCTCCCCTTCTTTTCTTTGGGGGTGAGGGGGTCTTTGATGGGTCCCTAAGGTGTATTGAGTGAGCTGGAGGAAGCACAGGACAATTGCATTCTTGAATTACATAACGCACTGCCTTTGGTGTTGGGAAGGCTGCCTGATCTTGCATGGGCTGAGATTGGTCTATCCATTGTTGGTGGCTTCCATTCATGTGCTGTTTTCTGTGGTGATAGTGAATATTGTTTTCTTGGGGGAGTGTTTGACTTCAAAGGAGTAGGGCATCTTTGGGCTTCATGGGGGCTGTGGTGCCATCCTTCTTTCCTAGTGGAGGGACTGGCCGCTCCACAGCTCATGTCTTCACCTCTGTGCTTTTTCACATGGGCTCCTGGGACCCTCTCTGATGTTCTTTGTGCCCCTAGAGAGTGCAAGAGGACTGTGTGTGGCGTTGCTGCCCATCGTCATCTCAGACACACTATGACATGTCCCTTTTTGCCTTGTAGGAACAGCTCCTCTAGCATGCCTCCTTTCTTTGGAAATATGTAGTCCAGAAGCAGGCCAAAGTGTCTAAGTTCATATACGTCCCAAACGCATATCATGCTCCCTCATGAAGATCATCAGTTTATTCTAATGGTAGGAGCACCTGCTTGGGTGCTCTAGCCCCATTAGCACCCTGCCAGGGAGTGAGGGAGTGACCTCCTTTCCTACAGGTGAGTGATTCCCTGGCGGGGTCTGCCTCACTTGGCTTCAGGATGCAGAAAACCCCATTTATCTTTATTTTTTTTTTTTAATTTTAATCTTTCAGTTCTAGGGTACATGTACAGGGTGTGTATGTTACATAGGACATTTACCTTTATTCTTTATCACCTGGGTCATCTCTTCCATTCATTTCTCTTTCTGTTTGTTGTCTGCTTATTTGAATTAGAGTTGTGTTGGGTTTAGGATCTGGTGGCAGAACCAGCTTCGCTGCTCTTTAATCAACCCCAAGATGGTGTTTGTCCCCATTTTTTGACTCCTTTAGGACACTGTACTGAATCACTTAGTACATTTGTCCTCAATTTGGGGTTCTCGTTGTTAATTCTAGGACAATGGAAAAAAATATCACTCAACATCATGTTTAACAGAGAAAAAATTAAATGTCACCTGCTTCCATACCTGGTTGTGGGTATTTTGTCATTTAAAATTCTTTTTTTATATAGCAATATAAGAATGGCAAAAAAATTAAAAAAACCAAACAATTTCTTTTAAAGTCATTATCATTTTATATACACAGCTTATTCAATTTTCTCTCATGGTTTTAAGATTAGAAGTGTTAGTAAAATCATTTCCTCATGCTATTGTGAATGGCTTATAAAAATAGTTTCCAGTGCAGAAAATTATTCCATTGTGTATTTGATATTGATCATTTCACTTGACAATTAATCATTACTTAATCATTTCATAATTTTGGATCATGTAGATGGTTTCAGATAAAAAATATTGTAAATAATGCTGAGAAGAATACCATTGGACATACATTATCCCCCCTCTATCTTGTATTATTCGATTTGTATGAGCAATAACTACTTTATGAATGATGGCTGGAGTTACTGAGCTTAGTTTCTCAGAACCTTGGACAACATTTTGTATTAAATACAGATGTAATTTTGTGTTGGTTATCTTTTCTAAATGGTATCAACTCTGACCCTGGGAGAGATGTTAAATTCTTCCTTTTGGTTTTAGCTAGGCTATGTCTCTAAGCTAATTTTGAGTGGAATATTTTTATGATTTAATATTTTATTTTCATGGTTTGGCAGCGAGTGATATATTTATTTCGGTGCTGGGATTTTGGCAGAAGCTTTCTGAAAATCTCAGAATTGTGTCAACCAATTTACACTTTCTGTGATCCAAGACCAGGGTTACTTCCCTGAATTCCAACAACTTGGTAAATTTTAGAGAGCTTTGTGAATGCCTTTTGTGGAAACCATGGTGGAGGTCCCTGATTAGGCTTCTTTAATTTGTTCACCTAGCAGCATAAACCTAAACACTTATACTTTTTTTGGAATATAGACAGAACTTTTATTTAATAAATGCCTTCTTGTCAGAGTCTGAAATGAAACAAAAAAATTGGAAAAGATAATGGCAAAGGTCTTTGTTTTTTTGTGATGGCACAGGTGGGCCAGGTGTGTACAACTTATCAGGGAACTGAAAGAATGAGCAAAATGAACATATTTTTAGGGCATGAACTGCACAACAGTTGATCTCTGAAGTGGGCAGCTAGCAGAGGTAGATACTTTACTGCCAATCTCTCTCCCTGTTAGTTGGAGGGAAGAAAAGGGAGGACCCTAAGCACTGAGTAGGAGCAAATGAATTTCTAAAATACAGACTTCTTGCAGCAGACATCTACTATTAATATAGATTAACCCACAAGGATCCTTACTGTTAAATTCCTTTGCAACCACTTCCTGGGGATTCACATTCACAAGGTAGTGCATTCCTGATGATAATGAAATGTAAACACCAATATCATTATGTGGCTTAGCATCAACTGGAATTGCAGTTGCTGGTTTAGTAGACTGGCTCAGATGGATTGGGTTATAGCACAAATGGACAGATCTTAAAAGATACTTGGTCTTAGGGACCTTTGTTAGTAAGCTGAATGAACGGGGTCATCATGAAATAGTGTGGGAGGTAGATAAGAATTGCCTGACAAGCCACAGAATGCAATAACATATTTGCAAACTATACATCTGATAAAGATCTAATATTCAGAATCCACAAGAAACGTATACAATTCAAGAAGCAAAAAACAACCCCTTTAAAAAGTAGGCAAAGGGCGTGAACAGACACTTTGCAAGGGAAGATATACAAGCAGCCAATAAACATGTGAAAAATGTTCCACATCACTAATTGTCAGAGAAATGCAAATGAAAGCCACAATGAGATATCACCTTACATTAGTCAGAATGGCTATTACTAAAAAGTCAAAAAACAGCAGATGCTGGCGAGGCTGTGGAGAAAAGAGAACACTTATACACTGTTGGTGGGAATAGAAATTCGTTCAGCCACTGTGGAAAGCAGTTTGGAGATTTTCCAAAAAACTTAAAACAGAATTACCATTTGACTCAGCAATCCCATTACTGGGGTATAATCCAAAAATAAACAAGTCATTATACCAAAAAGACTCATCTGTTCATTGCAGCACTATTCACAATAGCAAAGACATGGAATCAACCTAGGTCCTAGGTGCCTATCAATGGTAGATTAATGTGATACATATACACTATTATGTATATTATGTGTATACATATATTAGTGTACACATATACACTAATATTCCATATACACTATATGGAATATTGTGCAGTCCTAAAAAATCAAAATCATGTCCTTTGCAGCAACACAGATGCAGCTGGAAGCCACCATCCTAAGCAAATTAACGCAGGAACAGGAAACTAAATAAATGCTGTATCTTCTCATGTATAAGTGGGAGCAAAACATTGGGTACATATGGATATAACGATGGGAATAATAGACACTGGGGACTACTAGAGGGAGGAGAGGGGTCAGGGGCAAGGGCTGAGAAACTAACTGTTGGGTACTATGCTCACTACCTGGGTGATGGGATCATTTATACCCCAAACCTCAACGTCACCCAATATACCGATGTAACAAATCTACACATGTACCCCCTGAACCTAAAATTCAAGTTGAAATTATTTTAAAAAATTACATAAGTATTATAGAAGCAAACAAATGAAAAAAGAAATCTACTCAACTCTTATAAAAAGAGGTTGATTGGTTAGACTTTGTGTCCCCACCCAAATCTCATCTTGAATTGTAATCCCCATAATCTCCATGTGTGAAGGGAAAGACCAGGTGGAGGTAATTGAATCCTGGGATGGTTTCCTCCATGCTTTTCTCATGATACTGAGTAAGTTCTCATGAGATCTGATGGTTTTATAAGGGGCTTGTCCCGTTCGCTTGGCCCTTCTCCTTCCTGCGCGTTGTGAAGAAGTTGCCTTGCTTCCCCTTCGCCTTCTACCATGATTGTAAGTTTCCTGAGGCCTCCCCAGCCGTGCTGAACTGTGCATCAATTAAACCTCTTTCCTTTATAAACGACCCAGTCTTGGGCAGTTCTTTGTAGCAGTATGAAAACATATTAATAAAGTGGTGTTTACTAGCTCCTAATTAATGTGTGAAGTGCAAGAAGTTATTTATTGGAAGTGCTTAATAAATATATGTGCTTAAAAATGAAAATAAATAAATAGCTCACCAGAGTTGGAGGTTGGGGAATTCTGAACCATCTTCGGTCTGGAATGCTGCCTAGTATAAAAATCTTTGTCTTGCTCTAATAAACTTTGTTAAAACAAACAAACAAACAAACAAAAAACCGGCTTGACGATTTGGACCTTAAATCGGGATAGTTGACTAATGTCATTTCCTAAGACTGATGGGGGAATAAAACAGTAGAGATTGCACAACAGCAGGCTGGGTCTACAGAGAGGAGAGAATCCAAAAAGAATAAACAGGAGACATAATGGAAGAAAACCGCAGGAAATTAGAATGGTCAACATTGTGGCTCAAGCCAAGAGAACTAACCAGGTTGTTTTCTCAGGATAACTTTATGTTTCTCTTGGGGAAGTGACATTGGGAAGGAGAAACCCAAACTCAGCTTTTTTCCTATATCTTGAGACCTTCTGTGGATCTTGTAAGTCTCTTCAGTTTAAGGAGCATTATCTTTTCATTTGATTTTGATAGGCTAAATAAACCACCCTACTTAATGACTTAAAGACTTAAAAATAATAGCATACATTTATATGTCATTCAGTTAAAGCAGAGCTGACACAAGATGAAACAAAATGAACTTCCCCTATTGCATTGAGGATCAGCTTAATTCTCTGGAATTTCTCCTTGTCTCTTCTAATGAGGAAAGATAGCTGAGGAGACTGATACATTGGAAGATCCTTCTATAGGTTTGTTGAGAGAAGACTAAACTTGAATACGTATATCAGAATCAGGCTGATGTAGAAGTGATACTGGAAATCTGATTATGGACACTTTGCTTCTTTTGATGGAAAGCTATAGGTGGTTTCAGCAAAGTCAGGCTGACCATGTTAATGAAGCAACCTTCTCTTCCCATAATTTCTTGCCCAACTTGAACTCCTTAGGTTTGAGCTCTAAATTTTAGAAGAAGGATCACCTCACAAGGAGATGGGACAGTATATATCCTCTTATGACTACTCTGGAGTAAGATATTTGGAAAACAAACAAACATTATAAAAGGAAGCCTTTTTCTAAGTAAAAGTTGAGAGAGCGTAGGAGTGGAGGAGACTCCAGGGACAGCTGAAAGACAAAAGGTCTCCACATTCTCCTGTTGGTGTGGTATGTACGTCTCCTATAAGCACCACTGTGCCCATGCCTCCTGCTGGCCATCATCAAGACAGATCGTGACATACCAACTAATTAACATTTAAGAGGGACAAGAAAAAAAGATTAAATCCTTCACAAAATACAAAACACATAATTATATTAAAAAATGAGGTAAAGTATTTTAACAACCCAAAGGAAAAGCTCAAATAAAGATGAAAGTTTTGTAGAATTTGTTGAATTTAAAATAAATGGACAAAAGACTTAAAATAAGATAAAATTAGAATGACCAGATCTTTTTTTTTAAAAAAAGGCAGGTAAAATTAATAGGAAAAAATGATGAGAAAAGACTGATAAGAAACAAAAATGATTAAGCAGAATTGTGTGATTTAAGAGAAAAAAGTAAAAGCAAAAATCTTAAAGATGAGATGGAAGGTAAACACACACACAAAATTTAGTAGCATAGTAGGGCAATAAGCTAAAATAATGCTGAGATGTAGAGATATTTTTCAAAAGACAAAGTGTAACCTGAGTAAAATAGGAATCAATTGACCAACCCACTGGAAGCCAGCCAGTGGCAGAAATCCTTAGCAAAATTCTATGAGTTGGAAACAATATTTTGTAGAGTGAGGGTCAATTTAATAGAGTCCCTAGTAGGCAGAGATCAGAGAGAGAAAGAAAAGTGTGTGCTCATAGACTCTTGCCCGTCAGCACACCTTGGGCACCAGAGCCCACATCAGGATTTCTCAGCAATTAGAAGCATAAGGTCAGGGCCCTGGGGCAGACTGCCTCAGCTGTGTGTGTGGGTCCTGGGCCCTGTAAACTCCACTCTAAATTTAGGTGGTGCAGATGTACTTAATCTTTGATTATCCATAGTCATGGAAGAAAGGATTAGTTTGTGTAATTAAAATAATTTGTATTTGGCTCTCGGGTGTGTGATTTTTTTTTTAATTAAAAAAAATTATTCCACATCCCTCCCTTAATCTCTCCCCAGAGGTCACTGCTGTTAGCACTTACTTTCCTGTATGTAATTCTTGACCCTTTTCTATGAATTTAAAACATGTGTAAATATATACTTGTAGAATTTTACACATAAATTGTTTTAGCTAACATAAATGTTTACAATATGCTAAGTACTGTAGATGAAATATATTAATCTGTGTCATGGACTTTACATGTGTTAACTCATTTAATTCCTGTAGTATTTTTATTTCGACTTTAAAGATGAAGAAATTGAGGCAAACGAGATTTCATAACTTGTCTCAGGCCACCCTGCAAGTAGGAAATGGAACCAGGATGTGAACTGAGAGTCCCCACTCTTAAGCATTATGATGATTTTCTGCTTCACTAATTGGGATAATGCTATACTAACCTTTTACAACTTATTTTCACTCTTAGTGACCTATCATGGAGATCTTTCTATGTGACTACGTATAGATCTTTATTCTTTTTTTTTTT